>NC_135775.1:28377598-28411724 GCF_028453695.1 Augochlora pura | reverse complement strand
CCCCCCCCCCCCCCTTCCCCCGCCCGCGGCTGATTATTAACTTGATTAATAACCCGACCCCACGCGGCTCTGAATCACAATTTTCTTACACGCGCCGCTCCTTCCGTTCGACGACAGCGGAATCCAATATTATCAGCCTCGCTTTAATTTCGTCCAAGTATCTCGGTGCATTTAATTAACAACGTAATTAACGGTCCGCCCTCGACAATCATCGCTGCCCTCCTCCCGCACCGACGCTCCGCCACGGAACTTATGACAGCGTGGAAACGCGCGGGTAACGACGCTGACCGGTCAACTATTTGCTCGACTAAAGATTAAACGCTTACGATATTTAATTATTTCGCCGCGTAAAAATTGATTTAATTATTTACTTTTTATGTACGACGATTAAAAGAGATCCTCGAGTTATTCAGCGAATTACTGGACGGTGCCAGAGTGTTTTACGAACTAGGAAGAGTATCGTTCCAGTAAAATGCAACGCCAGACGAGAGCTGCATCACTCCGCAAACCCGCGAGGGTCCGCAATTCAGTAATTAGGCGGCGCTGTTATTACGTTCGAGGCTCGTTCACGCAATCGTCACGGCAATTAAGACTTCTTGCCGATCAGAATTAGCGGCGATCTCCCCCTCGTTCAACGCCGGTTCTAACAGTAACTCACCTGTCCCCCGTTGCAGCGGTCCGCGATCCCCGAATTAATTAGTCGCGGGTCGCGAATTTCGGGTGTCGATCCGCCGCAGGAAATCAGATTGCGCGGGGTCTCATTCATCCGCGGATGCACCCGTGAATGCACGTCAATGAATAGCATACCGGCACACTCCAGATACCAAATATTACCTACCGTTTCCACATTCAACAGCACTTTTCACCGCGATTACGTATATTCGCGATCCAAATATTCCCGAAAGAAATTCCGACTCTCTATCTCGAGGGGCGACCGACCCCGCCTATTTAACTTCGAATCGACCGAATAACTCGGAAAATGCAGATTTTATGCATACAAATTGCCACTTCAATTAGACGCACGAGAGCCGCGATGATCCTAGCACAGATTGCGAATTAAACATTGGACTTACAAAAACGCTAAACGCGACGAATGATTCTATTACAGAAACGGATACGATTAACCCCTTGCAGTACGTCTTCTTTCGCGCTGCGTTGATTAGCACTTATTTGTACATAATATTGTTCCTAATAGGACCAGATAATTTTTCTCTTTTCTCCTGCCTTTATTTACTTTCGTCTCTAGGCTTTGATGACAAAAGAATGCAATTTTATTTCGATTTAGAAGAAAACACCATCGCGTTTAATATCGTTCGGTTAGGAGTAATATCATTGACTTACAGATAATATCACTGAGTCACCAATAGTAGCATTAAATCCAGACATTCCATCATCATTCTGTTCTGATCCGCTTATTTCATAAATGCACGAGGTCGGTGATTTACGCGCGCCGCAAGCTTATCGAGCAATTTCGCGCGAGCATTCCTCAGAATTGTTTTCACGTGATCATGCTCGCTCGGGCCAACCTTTGGCTTTGATTTTTTCATCACGTTATCAAAACCGAGCATCTTTCCTGTTTTGCCAGCCGATGCAGCGGCGCCTCCGCTCTCGCGCCGGGAAAATAACGACGCAGAGGAACGCGCGCGGCTTACGAGCACCGGCTGCGGATCGCGCGAGGAAAACGATGGAAAATTGATGACGAACGCGCCGGGAAATTACGAGCTAATGAATTTCAAGTGAACTGTACTCGGGCGGTGGCCGACCCCCGTTTCAACGCCGTCGGTGTTAATTAAACGACGTCAGACTTGTTTATAACAATTCACCGGCAATGCCGCGACAACGGAGCATTGTGTGTCTCCGACAGGCCGACGACGCGCCGACGCGCGGCGTTCTACACCCCATTGAACACACCGCCGCTCATTGAATTCCACGGGAAATTTCTGTCGCCGCCAAAAACCTGGAAATCCAGCGCGATTTCCGAGCCGCGTAACGAGAGAGTATGCGCGCGCGGGGGGGGGGCGATGCGACGCGGAGCGCGGAGAGACGCGTAATTTCGCCAAGTCGTAAAACGAATTGCCAACGTGAAAACTGCGAGCGGTTACCTGCGTGTGTACCTGAGAGCCGAACACGCGGCCTGTCAGCGGGCGCGGAAACGAGACGAGCGACTACAAAAACACCGGCGCGTACGTGTGCACGCGGGAGTACGGAGTACAGAGGCGCAGAGAGGTGCGCGCCAGGGGTGCACGTCAGCCCCAAAAAGCATCGAATCTGTTCTTTTTTTTCAGGCGGACCTTTCGCCCGAGCTCCTGTAATTCCGGCGATATTTTATTAAAAATATAATCTAAATTCTGCTCTGATTGCTCGCATCGAATGCATCATGTATGTTTATTAATGCATTCGGTCCGGCAATTCCGCTAGACGAGCGTGAATAAATGAAACCGTCATAATTACACTGCCGCCGAAAATAAAGAAGGAATAACGCCGGCGAGATGCGACCTCGTTCCGTCCAGAAAATCGGCGAGATTATCTCGTTGGCTTGTTCTTCTCATTTTTACTGGTTTATGCCGGCGAACACGAGCAACGTTAACAAATAGGGGTTTTTATTTCAATTTCCTTAACCCTTTCACTCTCGCTATACGAAGCGCAGCGCCGAAATAGAAGATATTTCCTATGCGTTAAGTAAAAACTGTGCTTGATAAAACGATGTTTTTTTAACAAAAGCGTTGCCTGTAGCTTAAGAGATATTTAGATATATTTATATGAAATATTAACATCTGACGACTGCGCTGCGTCCCCTCTTTCATCGATCATTTTAGCAGGCCAGTAGCGAGGTAGAGGTGGGAAAAGCGTAAATAAAACGCGCTCGACCGAGCGTGTGCGGCTCGGAAGTCGGCGTTGTATTCTTGCGTGGCACGCGCGGCATTCTGACAAATCCGCGGCCGCTCGCCGAGTGAAACGTTTAATTAAGCATCGTGTCCGGCACGCCTCCGCCTTTCCCTGCGATTCAATTAACGGCAATTAACACCGCCGGGAAAAGAAGTTACCGCGGCTTGGTCCGTAGAATCACGGCTCCATTCGTGATAATTATTCCCGCGGAATCGAATCCGTAGTTTCGTTTCACTCTCGGCGAGAGAGCAGCCGCACTCGACGGCGACGAGAGAGCTGCGCTGCTCGGCGAGCGATCCAGCTTTCGGCCGAACCGGTCAACTTCATTGAACTCACTCAGTCTCTCTCTCTCTCTCTCTCTCTCTCTCTCTCTCTCTCTCTCTCCCCGCCCCCCGTCTCTCTGATTTAGTCGTTTCGACCGAACGCGGGATTTATGCTGCTTCCCTTGGCTGCGGGGGGTTGCGCGCTCGTTCTGACACGTTTCCGGTGTCAGAGTATTATTTGTGCTATCGGTTCCCCGCGAATTTCCCTCGCGCAAAGTTTATCCTGCATCGTGATTTTATTTATTCGCGTGTGTGTATCCGCGTGTTTGCGTTACCTAGTTGCGAGCGCGACGCGCGGTGCGCAGACCGCGGACGATGTTTATGCGAATATGGATTTTTATGGGTCGGTTTCTCGAATGTCGGAATCAAATGGACGTTTTTATTCATTCTCGTTCGCGATAAAGTTTTATCAGAGAGAAAGAGAGAGAGAGAGAGAGAGCACCCGGGTCCGAGATCGCCGGCTAAGAATTTCTACGCGATAAGGCGAGGGAAATATTTTCTGGTCAGTCGACAACGATGGGAACACTGGCCGAGAAAGAAAGAGAAAAACAGAGAAGGAGAGCGAGAGAGAGAGAGAGAGAGGAGAGAAGTTGTTCCACGGCAGCGCATGATTTCTACATGGAAATGTTAATCGAAAATCTGGAACAAACGTTCTTGCGATGGCTTCTCGGTCCAGAGAGAATCCGGCCGGATGAGTCGCGTCTATTCACGGCTTGGCTTTTCTACTCCTTGTAATCAGCGATCGGACAACTTCCCAAGCCGATTACCACGGGAACGAAGCATCGCGAAAAATAGTATTCCGCCACTTATTTCCGCATGCTAAACTCCCGCTGCCCGTACGGTATACCATACCGTTCGACAAAAATATCTCGCCTATCCTCTGTTACAATCATTGAAAGAGACCAAAATTGTAATCTCGCGGACACTTATTCCGGACGAAAATGCTATTACCGATGCCGTGATTGACACTTTGAACACGAATAATTACATGTCATTCCAACATCCTTTCACTCCAATGAAACCTTTCTTCCGAATTAAATCTCAACCAGACAATCTTAATCGCGAACTCCAGATGACAGTGAAATCAAACGGGGATGCTATGGAGAAAATGATTTCGAAGATTCGCTGCTTTGAAAATTAATAGCGCGAGAAATTTGTTAACTGGTTGCTCTACAATATTGTGTCATTGTTATGAAAATTCGGAAAATGGTTTATTAAATATTCAATCCTATCCTTCTTTCATCATCGTAATTTGGTAGCTCGTTTCGTCGAGAAATCGAATTGGAGGATCGCAATCGCGGGCCAAAGGTGCGACCACCGTTGCCGGCCACCATCTTCGGACACGGTGTTAGGTGTTATGCGCGCGTAACGCGGCTTTCCGTATCGTCTTCGAATTATTTTCGGCCGCGGCGGCGAACAGCCTGTGGCCGAGAATAAACTCGTGGCGCTAATAGCGAGTTGACATCGCCGCGCGTATAGCAGAGCGAGGAACGAGAACGTTTTCGACTCGACGGAACACGAACAGAGAGATCCGGCGGGATACGAGCACTGGGAGTCAGTCGTAAATGTCCAATAAATATAAATAACATCGGTCGGACGAGCACGCGAATGAAAACAACACCCACATCGGGCAGAGAATATATCAGGCGGAGCGCAAACTTTCATTGAAATCCATCGAATATGAAAAATGATGTTTTATCGCCCTCGACAGCTAGGTTTCTCATCGGAGAAATTGCTTGATAAAATTACGACTCGAACGAAGACTCTGCGCGTATAGATTCAAGATACAATTATTAAGATAGATTTGAGATGCAATTGTTATTATTTTCGAAAATACCACTTGCGGTACTGCGATTCTCACCCGTTCAAACGAACAAGGAAGAAGTGCTGTCTCGTCGCAAGCGAGTTCGATTGTCCAAGGGTTCGTCCCGATCGAGAAGCTGCGAAATGGGCAGGGTTATTTTCGGAGTAGAGTTCAAGTTTACCGCCCAGTGTCGACACAGTCCCTTGGCCTCGCGTCTCGTCGCAGACGGTGATCGATAAGTCGAAGCAAATATACGCGGGAATCGGCATTTATTCGTTGGTGCCCGCCTCTCTCTTGTGTCGCGGTGTCTCGCGTCGCGCGTCGCGCGGATAGATTTATGCTCGCGACGGATGGCAGCTTTCTCTCTCTCTCTCTCCCCCTCTCCCCCTCTCTCACTCTCGTGAACGTCAAAGCGGAGAGGCTCGCGGGGACGATAAATAAGGCGTGTGTTCGGGCGCGAACCATGCGCAGCAATATTCCGGAAACTGTCGCGAACACGCGGGGAAACACGCTTTCTTCTACAGCTACACAAAAGAACGACGTTCTCTTGGCTGCCGGAAGACGCGTCGAATGCGAGGGGATGCTCTCTGCCAAACGAGACGGTAAGCATCATCTCGCGATTCAGCTTCCCGGCATCCTCGATCCCTAAAAGTGCGTTCTCTTTTCGCGCGATCCCGCTTTTCTGCAGCTGCGAATTGCGAGTTATCGCTGGTCAAAGTTTGTCAATCATCATAGAAAATTGAAGTATGTTATAATTTTCTTGAAGGGGGTACATCATTTTTGCGAGATTTTTCAAGTCGACAGTCAAAGCGTTGATCGACTTCTACGATCGATGTATTTCGTTAATTTCACCCACGGTTTTCCTCCGCTCCCATTTTACTAGCAGCGCAAGCCGACACGTTTCTCGGGAACTTTTTATTTGATTACTCTATCCGGCGTATTAAATCTGCCTTCCTCAGAGGGAAAACGAACTCTCTCGACCCGGGAGAGCGCGTAACCGGATGAAGCAAACGATACTCAAAGCACCTTTTAATTACGCGGGAAAGACGACGAGAATTCAGGAACTGGTCGTCGTCGAGGAACGTAATCGTCGGAGATGCGACTCCGCCGGAAGATTTTCATTTGGAAATGTACTTTTCAAAGAGAACAATCTCCACTCCCTTTTCCCGTGCTGCGAGAGACGTCTTCGTAAGAGGATTCCGTCGCAGCTAATTAGTCGGAATCGAGAGTCGGTTTTTTTTATCCGTACGGAAGGGGGAGGTGGGCGCGATTTGCGCGGAACGCGGCTTTGATCTCTCGTAGTGTTTAATCACCGTTCACGAAAATAGAGAATGCGGCGTTCTGACGGCACCGGTAGTGTCGGTGTCGTGTTAATACGCGGGCCCGCGCGGCTCAAAGACGACGCGGAATTCCGGAGCGAGTTAACGAGCGTGTTTATCGTGCCGCGCGAGTTTTGCGACGACGAAAGTCTGCCGAAGGTTAATTACGGTTGTCAGGAAGTCGAGCCCTGCCGTTCGGGGTGCTGATAGGAGCCCGGGTTTCGTCGCGTCTTCGTCGAGTCTCCGTCGCGGCGACGAATCGTTGTTGAGACGCTCCGTCGACGATTTCGGGCGATCCATCGATTCTTCGCCCGTCGAACAATCGGCTCCGAACGGAAAAATGACCGGCGACGCAGCGGTCCGCGTTAAATAGATTCAGCCTCGGCTCGTTCCGTCGAAGCGCGAATCGACCTCGCCGTTTCATTTCTCGTTGAATTGTGATAGAACATCCGTTCCGTTTGACATAATTTGATACACGCCGCGCAGCACATTAACAATCATAAACATCCAACGGCCACGGACGTTTAATTAATGGCCCTGGTAGAATAATGCCGGCGCGGCGTTACGATTGTATTTCATGCAGGTTACAAACGCCGCCCAACCCCTCCGCCCCGCGGTCCTCTTCTCGGACGTATCAATAATATCGAGCAACAGATCTATCTCTCGGTACACCCTCGAAAATTAAATTAATTTCAGAGCTGAAATAAAATCACGCGGTTTCTTGCCACAAAGGAATTCGCGTTCATTCGAGAGCCCAATCAACGATGCCGCCGCCGCCGCCGCCGCCGCCGCCGCTGCTGCTGCTGCTGCTGTTTCGCGGCACAGAATCCTGTCACGAATGGATTTTTTTGTTCCCCCGATTGTTCCGACTGCGAGAGTCGGATCGCGTTCCGTTAATTACCGGCCAGAGAGAGAGAGAGAGAGAGAGAGAGAGAGAGAGAGAGAGAGAGAGAGAGAGAGAGACTCGAATCAATTCACGGCGAAGTTCCGCGATCGCGAACGCTGACAGCGGGCCGCGTTCGAATTCTAACGTTGAGGCTCGTGTCGCATCGGTGCGGAACGCGCGACCCGGACGAAAAATTATACGATGCAAAATCTTCGGCGAACGAGCCGAAAATATCTATTCCAAAAAAGAGAAACTATGCCGGATCACGCCAAGGCCTGCAACATCGCTCCGCGTTCGCCTCCCGATCTGCTTTCATGTTTGTCAGCGGATTCCATTGGAAAGTTGGTTCGGATCAAATGTAGCGAATGCGCGCTGAAGACACAACGGAAGCGTTTATAGGATATCGTGCGAGCAGCCGAGAGAAAGAGAGAGAGAGAGAGAGAGAAAGAGAGACGAGGATGGTGGCAAGGGAGATTAGAGAGGAAGAGAGAGAATGTTCGTCCCCGACGAAGCAGAAAGCGAAACTAATTAAACGTCGCGTCAACTGTTGCTTCGCTTTTCAGCCAACTTTTCATCGGTTCAAAGTGCATCTCGACGAGAGTGTCGTTTACGATCTGCCTCTCTTCTCTCTCTCTCTCTCTCTCTCTCTCTCTCTCTCTCTCTCTCTCTCTCTTCCTCTCCCCCGCGACCGAGTGCACGTATTGTACGACGCTTACGGCGCGCCCGTACAGCTACGGTTCGTCGATTTAAACGAACCATGTGTTAGCTCGCGAGCGAAGCAAGTTTTATCATTTACTCGTTAAGAATGCAAATTGAAGAAATCGTGTAATCGCGGAGGGGAAAATTTTTCGCAGCGAATGTCCCAATTGCGCGGCGCTGTAAAATTCATTACAGGCCGCCCTTCCGCGGCGAAAGAATTTGTTAAGCAATAAAAAATCGTTTCACGATTCGAAAAAACAAAGGAAACCCGGCGGAGTTACTTTTGAGCGGCAGTGTACACGGGGGTCGGGCCGCCGCCGCCGCCGCCGCCGCCGCCACCGCTGCGATAATGTCGCGCGGTCGCTTCTAAAGGCATCCCGTGTTGCATTCGGGAGATAATTGAAGATAATGGCGTGACCGATATGCATTGTTATATTTAGAACGCGACCGATCCCAGAACGATTGTCCTTCGCGACCTATCCCAAAGTTCCCCGGCGATTTTTCCGTCCCGCGCGGTATCGATCCGGGCCGCGATTCAAGGCTGGGCTGGTTAGAACCATGCTCGGTTTCATGCTCGATAACAACGGAAGGAGCTCGTCGCTCTATTAACGCGTTAGACCGTCTTGAACCCCTTTGACGCTAGATTTACGGAGCGCTGCGTGCAGCTTGTTTTCTATCAGCATACAAAAGTAACAGTAACACATCTATTCTAATTTTGATACTTATCAATATTCCTGGTATTGTAATATTTTCCACAAGTAACACATCGAATAAACACCTGACGGAATAAACAAATTTTTTTACCAGTTGCGTAAATCCACCCAAAAATTCCAATAATATTTTACCATAGGAAACGCTAATTTAACTCTCTTATATATTGTATTAAAAATTCTAGCAACGTTCAGTCTGTTCGAATACATTATACTAGAAAAGAAATTTCCGAGGCTAATTAAAAATTACTACCACCCACACGTGATGGTCGCAGCGTCAACGCGATAACGTAATCGCATAAAAGTTGGAATAATTACAGAGTCGACGAGAAAATAAGAGTCGGAATTTCACGTTTTCTTTCTCGATGGAAAATCTATCTTATTCCCTAGGAAAACAAACGTAAAAGCAGCTGCACGTTTTCCAACTTCCGACCTAATTCGCGAGACATTTTCGTCGGAGGAATAAGTTCGACAGTGGTCGGACAAAGACGAGAGTCGGTTCGAACGAAATCTAGATTCGCGTCTTCGATCCGCATAAATCAAGGGAAGTCCGAAATCTACGGGAATGCTAATACGTTCTACAGTGGTATAAGTTCTGGTTGGCCAGGCAAAAGCCAAATTCGGAAGGAAATCCGCTCGGTTCTCGATACATACGTTTAAATCAAGAAGACGAAAGTCTTCCGTCCCGACGACGTCGCCACGTCATCGCCCGATGGAATAAGTCGACGGTGGACGAGTACGGGTCTAAGGCAAGGGCGAAAGTCGGGCCGGTATCGAAACGGGGAATCTGGTCGCTGGGTCGAGGCAAAGATGGAAACGTTGCACAGGCGGCGACAACGCGAGAACATGATCCAACAGGGTGACGTCAACGCGGTATACGCGGTCGTTGCATTTAAAAGCGAGTGGCTTTCGATGTCTAAAACTGTCCTATGCCCTCGCGCGTATCACCGTTCTGACGCAAGTGACGCAAACAAGTGCCAGATCGCGGTTGAATTCCGGCGCGAGCGTGTCGTCCACGGGGCTAGGATTCCGGGGTCCCTCTCGCGCCACGCAGTTTTCCACAGGCGATCAACCGACGCGCTGGAATGGTATCGCGCTCGAAAAAAAGAGCGAACCAACGATTCGCTAATAGCCTCGGTCTCGACGCCGGACGCGCTCAATCGCGGCATCTGTGCCAAATAATTGGACACTTGACTCGGATCAAACGACCACTGAACTCTCGCCGTGCCGCGCCGCGCCGCGCCGCGCCGCGCGGCGTCGATCCTACGGCCGAAAAACGGCCGCAGACGTCTTCCGCCAAAACTCGTCGAAGCGAGAGCTCCACCAGCGGAGTGCTAACGAGCGTGGTCGCGTGCTGCGAGAACGTAGAGCATGTCGTCGTCGGAACGGTCGCGTGTCGGAGAAACTTATTGACACGGCGCGATCATGCGACGAACAGGGCGCGAGAACCGACGACGCGCGTAATCGATGGACGCGCGCCCGCTTCGTTCTCGTCGCATCGCGCGAGTAGCCGCGAATCGAAAACGCGCCGAATATATTTAGGATAGAGTGTCCGGTGTTACGCCGACCGCTAAAATTAACTCGATCTGTATCTGCGGATACAGAAAAGAAACGACTCGAACGACCGCAGGGAACCTCCGCGATAACTTTGTCTCCGTGGACAGCCGTGTTTCTCGCCGGCTGAAACAGGTTCGGCCGATTTTCCACGTAGAACGCGAGTCGAGGAATTTTCGCGAGCTCTCGGGGTGGTTACTAGACCCTGACACGCGAAAGATTTTCAGGAACGAGGCGTTGCCAGAGTACATATATCGGTGTCCGTCGTTGACGGATGCTTCTCGAAATGCTCGAACACGCTCGTCGAGTTGTGTTGCCAGTGAAACGTGCACGGTGAATGGGCGCTGTCTAACGTGCCGCAAGAGACCGCGCGCTCGTTACGACACCTTGCTACTTTGTCAAACGATATACCATTTTTTTACGTCTCGTCCTCCTACCTCTCATCGTCTTTTTATTATTAATTTATCTTCGCCAGTTTCCAGCCCCGAGCAAGTTAGTCGCATTACTCGTCACGCGCCGTTTCCACTCGTCTTATCTTCTTTTCGCCGTTTCCTATCTACGGCCTGTGCTCCGACGAACGACGTTGCAGTTATGTATGCATCAGTTTACATCCGCTAATAACTTTTGCGCTCTTATCGCGCAACTATCTGACTGTTATTATGCTAAACTAACTATATGGTAGAGTTAGATTGCCGGCGAGCATTACGAGGACGGTAAAGCCGGACTTCTCTCTTTGGACATGCTCGATCGATAAAAATTATCTATGCAAAGTAAATACGTTTTGAAGAATTGCCTGTCAGCGAAAAATTAGCGATCGCCTGGGCAAAATTCTTCTGTAGAATATTTGCTGCTGGTTGCGCATATACATCATTCTTTTTGCAGAGAGTTGCGTCACGAAATTCAAAAGCAGCTTAAAACTTAGCTTTCAATCCTGTAAAAATTGGGATTTCACCCAGTTATATAAATAAATTAAAATAACATTATTATTGTCATTATTATTATGATTTCTACCCGCGACAGTGTGAGCTGCCAAGTCTTTTAAGAAAATTACAGCCGCGTCCGTTCAACTGTTAATCGAGGGAAGCCGGGACAAGAGACTCGGTCTCGCAGAAAGAGAGGGAGGGAACGCATCTATTTGTTCAAATTTCTGCCGGAGGAGCGTCGCGAGCCATCCGAAAACTTGTCAACCGACCCAATTTCGCGAACAGGAATTTAATAAACGATTAAAGTTTCGACTGCCGGGGCGAGAGGGAGCGCGCAGTGAACTCCCGTTGTCCAAATAATTAAATAGACGGAGCTCGTCCGGACTAAGCGAGGGAAATCAAGGCGAAGTGTTTTCGCCGAAGTTCGCCGGGAGCCGGCGTCGCGTCGCGTCGCGTCGCGTCTAGTCGCGTCGGTCGGAGAAGAGGACACTTAACTCGATCCAGGCGAAAGCTTCGCCGAGATGTCTGCCCTTACACAATCGGATTAAAGGCAGGAAGCAATGATACAATTACTTCGCAGCCACTTATTAAACGGAGAGCGGGGTTACTCTCGGCGAGCGAGATAGCCCGGCGAAGAAACGGAAGCCTCCTCTTCTCGCCGAAATCCGAACTAAAGTCTCGCGTCTCGCGTTCCAGCGAAATCAGCGAGCGTTGATTAGAGCCGGGAGAATTAACCGGCGAAAACATTTCTCGCGCCTCGCCGCGTTTATCCGCGCGAGATGGAAAAATTTCGGAGTTTGCTCGTTTTATTTAAATTGGCGAGGAATCGAGAAGTCGCTCGATTGCCATGCGTTTGTAACTGGAATGTTGAGATTTGGATAACGAATAATTGAAATAATGGGCCGTTTAAATAACGAACAGTGTAAATAACGGACCGTTTAAATAACGTACAAATCGAATAGCGCACCGTTTAAATAACAAAGAATTTAGATAACAGGCGATTTATTTAAATTAAAATAAAAACTGACGCCACCGCGCTATCTGTCAGCGTTGTTAGGTAACCGCGACCGAATAATGTATACGCTCGCGGTTTCAACGGCAGCTCGACCAAGTAATTCTCGTTATCGTAAAAAAGGTATGCTTACCGTGTAATTAGAGCAGACAAAATTAACGCGTGGCCCAAGGCTCCCCCCGATAGGCTGTCAGTCAGATAGCCAGGTTAACCCGACATAGAACCGCGCGGTGATAATACGCCGTGTCCTGATAACGACGTTCAAAGTCGCCAACAATTTCGCGAGACGGCGCGAACGGAAAGGTTTCGAGGTTTTTACGGAAAACCGCGCACGGCCATCGATGCCGAATTTAGGGTAACGCTCGAGGGGGGCGAACGAGCTGGGCGCGGTTCGAATAACACTTGAAACGGCTCCTAAATCGCGGACCCGCCGCCGCGATCCTCCGAGATAGGGCTTTTCTTTCTTGATAACGGCGAGCCACACAAATTCTCCCGACTTAATTCCCGCGAGCTGTTGCGCTGCCTCGTGTAATTGCGTCGACGACGACGACGACGACGACGACGGCGACGACCCCGCGCGAATTCCTGAACGAGTGGCATTTCGAAAACGGGTTGGGGTCGGGAAAAGAGGAGGCGGTGGTCCCCGTCAGAGTGGCAACAGAACTCGAATCGATTCCCCGCTGAGCGGCGGCCGCCAGCGAAAAAATCGAAGACGCGTTTTCTCGCCTAAATAAATCTCCGGCGAATAAATCTTGCCGAGCTCGTAGAATAGCACCGGTTTAATCCTGTGAAACCCGAAAGTGCCCCGGGAAAGAGGAAAACGGTGGATCGTTGCGCCGGCGAATGCTGAATTTTCTCGCGAAATGTGTTTGATCGAGCAATCCTCCGAATAATTTATAGACGCTGTTCAACGAATGTTTCTCCCATCGCTCGTGATAACGTTTCACCGTCCGATTGCGCATTGTGTTTTAACCCTTAACGAACGAGATTTAGAGAAAAAAAAAAAAAAAAAGAATAGCATTAGGAATAATCGAACAATGGGAAAAATTAACGTGCTGATATTTTAGTCTTTTACATCGTCAAATTATTTCAGTGCAATTGCTGTGGAGGGAACGTGCTCCACCAGACCATGTATAATTATTTTTAACCCTCCGTCACTCAGTCGAAATGACCTACATTTTTATCGAGAAAATTATATTAACAATTAATTCGTCGTGGAAGTGAGACATTCTAATAAAGGAAACAATGTTCTACATTCTAGACTGTTCAAATAATATCCATGCTAACAGCGTAGGATTAAGAAATATTTTAGAGTCTCTTCAATGTCTAGAATATCTCGGTGTAGCAGTTCGAAATTGCAGCGCATCTCTATCGAAGTATTTTGGTTTACAGAATTATTGGAAAGAAATAGCTGGCAGTCGGTTCTCGTGGAATCTTATAGCTTCTCGAAGACAATGTTTCGCGTGGAAACAGGATCGAACGATCCCACGCAAACACGGAGAAACATTTGTCGAACACTTTCGGGAGTTTCCGGGTCCGACGAAATTTTCATGGCGGTTTGATCGTTTCGGACAGCTGTTTACCGGTCACGTACACGATTTCGCAACACCTGGTCACCCGGGCACTTTCAACTCCCGGTAGAATGGGACGGAGCGCCTTGATCGTCCACAGAACGAATCGCGAATTTTTGACCGGTATTTTGGAATCGTACACCCGACCGACCGCCTCGAATACTAAACTTCTCTCTCGAGCGCCATCGAGCTCTCGCGACCGTTCTCGCGTTACCTGCGGTTTTATTACAGAAAACCGACTGATTCGCGCTTGTTCACCGATCTGTGTCGCGGGTACAGTCTTTAAAAGATTCTACCGGGACTGGTTTGCGCGAAGGAAAGCGAGACAGAGCTGGGAGGCCCGGAGGAATTGCCACTGCCGAAGCTGGTTTTCTCGATTCTTTCTCGTCGAGCAACCGACCACCAGCGAAAACTCTAGGCTCCCGAAAAATCGGAGACCTGTTCTCCGGCCGGCCATACCGGTTAATTATACCCCGGCCATATTATCGACCAATTATCGTCTTACGCAAGGAGAACGTTCGGCCACCTTTTGGATCGTCGACCTACGCAACAATCTCTCTCTCTCTCTCTCTCGTTCTCTACCTCTTTCGCGTTTCTCCCAACTCGCTTCAATCGAGCGCCGATCCCACCAGAGTATCTTATTCAATCTGTGTCGTCCGATAACAACTGGTGCTCGCTTCTAACGCGTCCGACGCGCTTGTCGGGAAATTAGGTTTCCGGTTCTAAGCCTTAATCAATCACGAAGGAGAAAATTAAGCAGACGAATTTTTCGTTGATTCCGACAAACCCGTTTCCTCTGTGTAATCACACTGTGCATCCAAGAGATTCATTCAGGATGTCGTAAATACATTCGAGAAATTCTACTACAATCCCCCACCACCAGTGGTATACGTGGCACGGAAGAATGTGTTAACTTAACTGTAATTGCAAATGACTGGTACGACACTTTTAACAGGCATTGTACGGAATACCTGCGGCGAACTATGTTAATCGCGAGCACCGTTTTCGCGCCGGAGAAATCGTGGACCGTCGTCGACCGGGAGAGCACGAGGGAAAATCATCAGGAAAAAATGTGCCAACTATTCGACACGATGATCGAGAACGTCAAGGGAGAATTGCCGAGCGTTAGGGAGGCGTAAAAACAACGGTAAAAGAAAATTGAGCTGTAAAAGAGCCGCGCGCGTTTGTCAAAGATCGGAGAGTCCCCCGTCAGCGCGCACGCCGTACGATTTACATGAAGTTTTATCATCATCTCGCTGCGTCGCGACGCGCCGCGGCGTGACAAACAAGTCGTTATCGACGGTTATCGCGAATCTCGTAGATACCGCCAAACACAAGGATTTGTTCTGCTGCCTGATGGAAAGTTTGAGCGCCGCTATGAGTTTTATCGGTTGCTCAATGATCGGATCATTTTCTTCCCGTCGCTGTTGCACCGACCAAAACGGTTCCGCGGTCGTCTATTAATCGCGCTTTCGCGGAACAGCTACGCCGAAACGATGTCTCGAGTCAGCGAAAATAAAAGAGCTCGTTGCTTCGTTAAGAGCGAACCAGAGCCGAATTAAATGAAATCAAAATTCTGCTCGCCCGTTCTCTCGTCTGGAAATGAAATAATATCGGTGTCGAGAAATCGCACCAGTTGCGTTCGTTTCTATAACCATGAAACGAGAACCGGTCGTTTTTCTGACGAGTCGGCGAAAGGAGCGTCGATCGGCATTTTTAAAAGAATAATTAAAACGATATCGAAATGTACTAGACTCTTCTGCAAATGGAAGAGGAATTTCTTCGGAAGAAATGAGAATCCTCGCTCGTTGTTTCGAAGCGTACGGGCTTGACTACCACCCTCGTCGAAAGAATTCTGCCCATCGAGACGAGCCTTTCGCGTTGCCTGACGAACAAAGCCAGCGGATCCGGGTGTCCCATCGGCGAGGAATCGCGAGAAGGTGTCAAAGGGCAAAGAAAACGTCTGACTCCCGCGGGAGGAGGGTCGCGACGATTTTTTGATTTATCTTCGGCTCCTCGAACGAGGCCGCGAGGCGAGCGCAAAGCGGGAAAAACGACGGCAGAAAAAGAGAAGCGTAAAAGCCGAGGCGGAAGAATCGGGCGGCGCGTGCTAATCCCTCCAGAGTGTCGCAAGTGAGAGAATACAATCCTGCCGGGGGACCCGGGGTTCATTGAAATGCCGAGGATGCTGCCAGGAAAAACAGCATCTGGGTTAAATTCCCGAGGACGCCCCGGACACCCACGGTCCGCTCTCCTCCGCCGCTCCGACTGATAGAATCCCCCTTCCGCGTGCTGGAAGACAAGGGACACCACCGACCGAGCCTCCTCGTCGCGGCCAGAAAACCGACGAGCAGACTCCTCTCTCCGTCGACGAACTCCGCGCGACTCTCGCGAGACCCTCGCGAGACCCTCGGGAAATAACGCTCGCGGATCCCGATGAAAAGAATTGGTTCGCCGTGATGACGCCGGCTACTCGCTTTTCGTAGCATGTCGCGGATTAGCGCGCCAAGCAGCTCGCCCCGGATCAGCGATGTCTGACGTGCGACTGCGTTCTGCGGGCCGTGCAGTTATTCGAGGAATTTAGTCGAATTGTTTGTCGAATAAAATGTTATTCGTAGTATCGGGCGAATAAAATTTTATTCGACCAATTTACTCGGAGCATTATGTAGGTGAAATTTAAGTGTTTGCTCGATACGTTGTCCGAATCAAATTTTATTCGAAGGATATATTCGAAGAATTTATTGAAATAATGCCCAATTCTGAGAGATATGACGTCTCGCTGTAGCTAGCAGATTTTGTTAGTCCATCTGGGACAACGACCCGGTAAATTAATTGCCGTTGCGTCGATAATGGGAACCGATGCGCGTTAAGGACTGCGCGCTTTCGTTTTAATATCGGAACAGATCGTGCACCGAGACTGCAGTTTCATGAAGACGTTCGACGAAGCGTAGTCGATGCTTCCGCGACGCCTGACAGAAATTAGTCTCGGACGATGGTAAGAGGAGGGCGAGAGAGCACAGTCGTCGCGCGCTATAATCGGACAAAAACGATGCTCGTACCGGTCTCCGCGATCAGCCTGCCCGGCAAAAAGTTTTACAAGGCGATCGCGGCCGATCGTTGGAATACAGCGCAGCGTAGCAAAAGTCATTACACGGTACGTGACGATGTAACAAATAGACCGGGAATACGTAAATATCTCTCCCTCTCTTCCCTTAATCTCTTCGTTTTTTCTCTTTCTCTCGCGCTCTTCTCGGCTCTGCATCCTTGAATCCCGTGAAAAGTCTAACCTACGATCGTCCGTGAAGCGTGACTCGATGAAAGACGAGGCTGTGTAACGCGATGCCTCGACAGCCACGGAAATTTAATAAATGCCAGAAAGCTGGGAGCAATTAAACGACTCGCGAGCGAACGCGCGATGCCTTCCGTTCGAAGAAAAATGAAACTAAAGAAGAAACTGACGGCAGCAGCATCCCTTTTCCAAGATTGCGTGTGCACCGACGACTTTCGATGCCACACGACCTATTAATTACTGACGACGAGGGAAATAAATATCTAAACGATGCCGGACGAGGGAGGAACCGATGCAATATCCTCCGGACGCGAGACACTCTTGAGTGCCGGCATCGAGACACCTGTTGTGCACCAAACAACTCTGAGAACCTATCTTTGCAATAGTTATTTTCCTTTGCATTTGTTATTTTATCCCCCATGAAATGTATTCTTTTGAATTAATTTCCTGATTAATGAGAGACGGAGACTATATTTGACAATTGCATGGAAGGTGAGACGTCTCGGATTCAAAGGATTCGAAGAAAGAAGAAGCAAGAGTTCTGTAGCAATGAACAGTCCTCCACAGGAGAAGGATCAGACATTTGAGAAGACTGCCGACTGGAAACAGCATGACGGACCATTGTAGGAGACATGTAATATTAACAATTATCCACGCAATGAAGTTCTTATCAAACAAACAGATCGAAGTCCGACTGCTTTAATAAAGCATTCTTTGCGAAAACGAAAATTAGACGAAGAGTCGCTCGAGAGAATAACTTGGAGAGAAACGAGAGAAAATATGCAAGCACTCTGGCGCTAATATCCTAATTTCGGACGCTGCTCCGAGATCGTCCTTAGGTTATTGCAATCAAACGGCATAGCACGTCGGAGGAGAATGCTCCGCGGAGACAAAGAAGAGCGACGCGTTCATAAAAGAGGGAAGTCGAGGATCCCGCGGAGCGACGCCGCTGTAAAAAGCCGTGCCACGAAAACAACGAGGCATTATCGGGCAGCAAAACGAGGTCCGAGGGACAAGGACGGCGAAGGCCTGGATGCTCATTCTGCGTGCGCGCCGCGTCGAATTATGCGTTCTTATGCGGAGGCACGTGCACCGTGGATTATGCAAGACGAGTACACAGCCTCGTGCCGATCGCGCCGCGTCGCCTCGCTCGCCGCGAGCGAGTTACGTTCGCCGCTCTCGATCACGATCGAAATAAAGGAGAGAAGTCACGCGAACACCACCGAGGTCGCTTCTTTCTCCCATTAAATTTTCATAGAATGATCCCGGGTAAGGCAGCCTGAAGCGAGGAACCCCATCTCGATTCACTTTCGAACGGCAAATTAATAGATAACACATTTTAGCTGTGGTATGAGGGATTGTGGAAGAATAAAACCTGCCATTTTGACTGATTTGTTGCTTCCAGTGTTGAATATTCCTCTGCGTAATAATGACATAATTTAGCAAATAATTGTTATCGAGAGCTGGAAAAAATCTCCGTTTGTCGAAAAATAGTCGTAAAGGCGGCGGCGGCGGCGGCGGCGCGAAGTCGGAAAGCGAATGAATGCGCGATAATTGAAGCGGCAAATGGAAACCGACGCTTGTTTGCGCTCGCGGGGACGCGTCCTGACGCCGATCGTCCCGTGGAAATCAGCACGTGTTCTCTCCCTCGCTCTCCCTCTCTCCCTCTCTTTTTCTCTCTTCGCCGTTCGACGGCGATACCTGTTCCCGTTTCGCGCGAAAACGACGAACACTAATTAATCGGGACTGCGTGTACGATCGACAGTCCGATAATTAGGCGAGTAACGAGCCCGTATTCTTTCGATGTTGATCCTTTCGCGGACGCTGTCCCCGATTCGCGCACTCCCGGCATTAAGACACAGTCGACAGTCTTGCACAAGCGAAGTGTCATTTATTTATTAATAATTAAACTGTCGAGCGACCGACATTTTTTCCTGGCCCTCGCCGGACTTGCGAAATTCAGTTACGCGCGCGGGATTGAAAAATGATTTGCCTGTCGCTGATCATGTTGCAGAAGCTTGTGCAACGTTGCCGGAGAGTTCGTCGCTATGGTTTTAGCTAAATGATTCAAATTAATAAGAAACGATAATAGCGATAAAACAGTGTTACCGGACTGAAGTATGCGAATTATCGTCGAATGTGCTGGACTTAGGGCTGCATAAAACGAACAGGAATTTAATTTATCGGGTACCCTGCGAAAGAAGCGATTAACCTTTATCGAGTCGCCGCCGGTTTCTGTAACACATTCGCGTGTGCCAGAAACGCGTAATGATCCCCGGTCAATTAACTGCCGATCCAGGTTATCGTTACAAGGAACTAGTTCCTTTACATAATGGCACCGCCGCGGCGGTGGGCATTTTCTCTTCCCAGGCCCATGACGCGCGCCGCTAATCACGGCTTCTTCGATCGCCGCGGCTAAAAGAGCCCTCGGTTTACCATCGGCGAAAAGGATCGACTCTCTTGCGGCGCGGTCGGCGCGAAGAGACAATGAGAACTTTCGATTGAAACGAGACGGCGGCGACTCGTTTTTGCCTGTTGCGATCTATAGTATCTATGCGACGCCGGCGACAACTCTCGCCGCTCTGCGGTTACCAGATGAAATTCTACGAGGGCTTCGAACGCTCTCGACGCGACACGCAGACCGGGCGAAGGAAAGCGGGGAGCAGCGAGCGCGTTCGTCGCGACCGACCGGTTGCTTTACGGCCGGGGAGAGCTCGTTCGACAATGGGAGAGAAAAAAAACGAGCAACCAGAGCGCGATATATCGCATTGTTGCCAGCCGTGTAACTCTCCGCTCGGCTAATTTGTTTCGCGGAACGAATTCGAAGAACCTGTTCTGGCCCGGCCGCAGCCCGGGGGGGGTCAAGTGTGGGCGAAAAGCGTAACCGTGCCGGCGAATAGCCTCGGTGTCCTCGTCGCCGCAGTCCCAGAGACTAGCCGTGTCGCGATAAACGTCGCCCCGTTGTTTAACGCTGTAACCGCGCGCGCGCGCGCGCGCGGCTGTCAAAGCCGCCGCCGCTCAATTAGCTATGCAAATTATTTGCCGGCGCGCGAGTTCGTTTAACCGAGATCTTTATTAATTCGATTATCGCGAAATGAACGTTCTCGCCGGACTTCGCCGAATTGTAAATTTCGCCGGCTGTCGAGTCCAGTGTCTCCGCAAGCGCCGGTAATTGCAAAGTGTTCGGGAACAGAAGCGGAGAGGTCTTTTTTTGGTACCGGCCACCACCACCACCACCAACGCGAATCGCTTTCGATTTTTTGGTCGGTTCTACAACAGCGACAAAATAAAGGGTTCCGGCTGAATTCGATCGATTTCAATTCGTGTTTGCTTTCAATTCGATCCCGATTTTACGCTTCCAATTTGGCGGCGATTCACCGCCGATCTCCGCGTCGATTTGACGCCTAATTCGGTTTAACATTGATCCCGATTCCGATGACTAACGCAGCAGCTTTGCTTCGGAGCCACGATTTCCCACTCGATTTTCATTTAAACCGCGTTCAATGGCCAACTCGATTACGATCCGACCTCGACGCTCTGTCTCTAACTAGGTTTCACTTGGACTTTGCGGTTCGTCTCGTTAGAATGCGCCGTTTACTTTCGACGAGGCGACTTTAAAGAATTCATAAAACTAACAGCAAAACGTACAGCATAAAAATCTGTATTATTTTTCCATTCATAAAATAGTGAAGAATATTCCAGAAACGAATCGATCTTTTTTAAATGATACACTCTAATCCGTATTATGACAGAAGGGACTGCTTGTATATCGAATAAGTAACTTGTAAATTAAGTCGAATTAGCGTCGCCGTTTCTCGATTATTTCACGAGTGGTTCCGAAAAGTCTGTCCACCGGTCCGCGAACCGACGCGGACTATTTCCAAACAGATTGACAGATTGCAGATCTCTCGTCGTGCATGCGATTAACGAGTAATCGAAAGGCGACACAGGTACAGCTTGAGAAAACATGACTGTCTACTTACCACGCGTGGCTCCCGGATCGCTCCAAGTCGAGCAGCAGCAGCGGCAGGCCTCCTCCATGATTACTTCTTTCGCGACGATCGTTACATGACGTTAATAACACGTTAATGCGGCTCTCGCCTCAACACTCGGTTAATTTCCACACTCTGTTAGTAGAGAATCATCTTCACTCAATCTTTCCCTCGGATCTGAAAAATGTCAAGAGAGGCTCGTGGTCAGCGTCGCCGGGCCCAACTACATGTTTCGTTTGTAATTAAAAACAGATTTGGCGTGGATTAAAACGATCGGACGCGCCCGTTTAATTCGATTCGACGGGCGCGCGGGCAGGTGTCGATAGATCGATGACACGATTTTCCGCGCGGCAGTGCGGTCGTTCCGTGACGACGAGGACGAGGACGGGGGGAGGGGGGGGAGTCCGCGGGAATTCGCGGGATCGATGAAATATGCAGAAACAAACGGCGAGCCCGGGCCGATGAAAAATGCGCGGTACCGACGCCGAATTAAAATGAAAACGCGCGGGGGAGACCCCTCGGCGATCATGCCGAATCGATCGGATCTCGCCCGGTGAGAAATGGAAAGAATGACTGCGCCGATGCTGAAAAATCGTGATCGCGCCCGCGGCCGCTGCTATTTTCGCGCCGACCAAATTACTGCCATCGATCAGATCCGATGCAGTTCGGTTCCTTCATGCTATATCCCTGTTTCCGGGGAAATGATGTATGCAATGACGTTCGAGAACGTCAACGTAGTTTTTGAAAACGTGGTCGTTCGAAGTCCAGAACAATTGCATTCTCAAAGATACAAAGGCATCTTCTAAGCCAGTTCTCCCAACGTCTCAACACAATTCAACCAGTCTGGTTCAATTATAGAAATATTATACCCTTTTAAATAACCGGTCGTACTTGCTTATGTCATAATTATTATACCCATTAAATAGCTTCCACCAGAAATTCTCGAGTACATTTCTTCGGACAAGAACACGCTGTTATAAAAATCGGGAAACATTCGAATAAATGGCATGTTGCAACTCTTGCGAGGGTAATATTTGTTAGTCGCTTTTAGAACTCTACGCCATTAAAAGCTATCCACATACATACATATACTTTGCTAGAGTGCTGTGCACAGTCTCGGAATAATTTCTGCAGAGTCGCTAACAGCGAGATAGCCGAGGAAGGAAGGAAGGAAGGAAAGAAGGAAGGGAGGGAGGAAGGAAGAAGGTGCAAACACAACAGGAGAACACCGAGTGCAAGTGCATCGCGGCCAGGTGCGGAGAGCCGCGAGACGAGACGAGACGAGACGAGACGAGACGAGACGAGCGAGATCGGCGATACCGTCTGGGTTATCAATAAGCCCGGGCGAACGAATGATCAATACACGGCTGAAATATGGTTTTCGATAAAGCGGCCGTTAAAGATAAGTTCCTAGAGAGGCAGGCGGTAGACGGTCGCGAGAGCGTTTATTGCCGCGCGATACGTATCCCGAGCGGCGGTGCATTACGAGAGGCGGGCACCGTGCATTTTCGACGGAACATTACCCGAAGGAAGATTATCCGTGTCCTTGGATCGCTAACTGCCAAGAAATATGGCGAAACAGAAACCGTTCCCAGACAGGCGATAACGAGTGATCGCGAGCGGCGCGTTGTCGGCGCTACGGTGGCCCGTAAATCAGCGCCGGTGTGTGTGTGTGCGCGCGCGCGTGTGTGCGTGTGTGTCTGGATAGAGGATCTCCGCGAGTCGCGAGAGGCTCTGATAGCTGAGAGGCTTTCTGGCGCAAACAGTGTCCTCTCCAGAGAAATATTACAAGGTTTCGTTGCTATAGCTTCGCGGCTTCATCGGGATCCAGGGGGATCCGATCATTAATCAACCGGCGTCTTCCAGGACACGGTTTTCATTCAGTTGATACGCGCGGACCTTGGAACGTGTTCCACGGAAGGCGACCTGGCCGAGTAGTCGTGTGTCAACCACAGAAAAGAAGGGCCATGGGAGTACAAATTGAAAATTATTCGGGCCAAGAATTTTTCGCAAGTTGACTGTGCAATGAAATTCCTTGATTGTCACACGTGTAAAATCCGTACATCAGGCAATTTGTGCCTGCACGGCAATCAACGTGTTAAATAAATAATAAAAAGCATAAAGAATGAAAGTCAGAAGAAGCGCAAACGGGTAGAGATCGAACAGCGATCGAGCCAAAATAAGAGCTGCTGGCGCGGCGAAAGTTAATCAACGTCCCAGGTGCAACTTTCGGCGATAATTACTGACGTCGCATTCGGCGTTTACCGAACAGAGATATTAATTCCCAGCGGCGTTCGATATTAAAGCGATGCCCGTCTTAAATTCGCGCCAGCCAACCAAACGAGAGCGCCGGGGAAACGAGCAACTAGCAACGAGGAATCGACGCGTTGGCAGACGGCCCGATTAATCAGATATTAATAGGGCGCAAGTAACGCGGCAAATTTACAGGCAAATATTTTCGCCGGTGATTAATATTCGGGCGCGTGAAACGGGGAGATCAAGTCCGTATAATCTCGCCGGTCGCGTCGCGTCCCGTCCCTCCGGATGTTAAATTATCTGCACTATCTTTCCATTACGTTCCATCGATTAAACAATCGAGCGCCACACCTTTGCAGCATCGTTTTCTGACGCAACGCGACGTTATACGCCATAGCTTCTCTCTCTTTCACTCTTATTCTCTCGCTTTTGTTTTTTTTTTCTCCTTTTTTGAGGACCACGATTTATCGTCCGCCGTAATTCCCGTTTCGCGCGTTCGCGCAGCAGCCGCGATTAAACACTCTCGGCTCGATACGGATATCGATTTTCCCCAGGGACACTCTCCGCTCCCTATTAATACTCGCGTCGATGATTCAAGGGCAAGCCCTTTCCACCGCCGGATATTTCAATTGCTCGGACAATATCGGAATTCATTGCTATTTTAACACCGAACCGACCCACCAGGAATTTTAAAACGCGGAAGCGGTCATTCGCATTGCTCATTGCCCGACGAATTTTTACGGAGGATAGAAAACGATCTGCATCGATTGCCAGAGAAATTGTTGTCTCGCTCTGATAACCGCAACACCGAACCCGCCCAGAACTGAATATTACGAGACCGAATTCAATTAAATATATCTCGCTACTTTCGTTGCAACGCGTGTGTTCGGATCGAAGAAAATTCAATCATCCGTGGAGTCGATGTATCGATATTCTCAGGAAGAGTTTTCTCTGGGAAGATGACCAAGGAAGAAGATGATAGAATCGAGGATCCAAGCATTAAAGAAAAATTGCCAATCTCGATTTGTAATGAAACGGCAGTAAAGCCAAACATTAATATCGACTCCAGTGGCTCCTATGAATGTTCCAAGAAATTGTACTAGAAGCCCGAGCTTTGGACCGCGGCGAATGATTCGGTTTGCAAAAATGACCGAGGAGAGGGCAGAGGAGCGAGAGGAATTGCGTCGGAGGGCCTGGAAATTCTCTTGGTGGGCCGAAGATAAAGAAAGCGTAACGGACGAGCTTAAAAGCTGAAAGTCGGAGGAAAGTTGCGGGGGAACGGGGCTCGTGAAGCGGATCTCGCGTAAAATCGGTGACGGGAACCGCGCCGCGAAAATGTCAACGGCTCCCGGTGCGGCGGCGCCGCGCCGAGGGGGAACGTAAAAATTTCACGAGGCTCCGATCGCGAGAAAGTCGTCGCAAGGGATTATCGTTCCAATAAAAGTTCCCTCGAAATTGGCTTCTTTCCCGAAGCGGAAAGAAACTCTTCTTCCCCGACGATTACGTCTGCCGCAATTAAACTCCGGTCCGGCGAACCTAATTCGACGCCGCCACGGAAAAATTCACTCGGGTTTGACCAAGCCTGTTCACGGTCAGTCAACGCGTGTTCGTCATCGATTAATCTTGCCGATCCACGCGCGGCTCACCGATTCAACACGCTCTTAAAATCATTTAAGGTTTGCGAT
This sequence comes from Augochlora pura, assembly GCF_028453695.1. Classification (NCBI taxonomy): domain Eukaryota; kingdom Metazoa; phylum Arthropoda; class Insecta; order Hymenoptera; family Halictidae; genus Augochlora; species Augochlora pura. The sequence goes on along the minus strand of NC_135775.1, from coordinate 28,386,815 downwards.
CGACCTCCGACGAAAAATTGCCCCCGCGACCCATTTTCGCGAGGACCACTCGGACGATTCCAATCAAATTTTGTCCCGGCACTCCACCGACGGTGCTCTTTTAATTGGGTGCGCGATGCTTTTGCAAACTTGTCAAATGAAAGGCTGGCTTTAAGAAAATTCGACGAATCGTTCGGATAAACGACTAGCGTTCTAGCAAAAGATTTATTCGATTCGTTTCGGATAGTTATTCTGGATAGATGTTTCCTCGAAACAATCCGTTCGACTCCGCTTTAGAGAGTTGCCGGTACAAAAAGTCGACAGCGCGTAAAATCGTCGAGCGAGCGATAAAGATCGTTTCAGGCGACGCTGATCGGGCTGGTCGGCCGCAAAGGATCGAGTAAATCAAATCTTTAAAACGACGCGCAAGCCGCAGAGCTCGACCGGAGGATTAACATTGAAATCAATATTTCGTAGGGAGGCTGGCTTGCAACCAAGGCGGAGAGAGAGAAATCCTCCGACTAATGTACCACGAAGAATCCACACCCACGCCTCGACAACGACGCGCGCACCCCGTTCTAAGAATTTAATTCCATCTCATCCTGATCAACGACACCGCAAACGCGCCGGATAAAAGTAATTTCCGACGAAATTATACGTCGCGAGAGCCGGCTGGAATCTCTCCCGACCTATCTCTCCTCCCTCTCGCCCGTTCAAACTCTTTCTCCTTCTCGCCGCGTCCCGTCGTCTATTTAGCTTGTTTCGAGCAATTAGCCGCCTCGATCGCGAGTCCTCGGAAGAATCGGCGGCCGTTCGGATCACCAGAAAACACTCGGAACCGGCGAACCAGAGACGGTAAAACGACTCCGAGTGTACGATTACAGCAGGCCGAATGGGTTCAACGTAAACCGATCGGAGAACCACGTGTCGCTCGCCAACATTTCGATTAATATCGCGGCCCGCGATCGCGACAGAAGGTGTAAAAGCCTCTACCGGAAGTCTCCGATTACAGGCGGCGCGCGAACACCCGGAGAAAAACGCGACACGGAATAAAAGAAAGTAGGAGGGGGCCACCAGGCCATGGAATCGATAATGAAGTTCGCGGGTTGATTCTTGGATAAATAACTCGACGCGCGAATCGCAGGTCCGTGCGATTTCAAGCGGAAAGAAGGTAATAGGATTTTCCGCCGGATTTTCGGCGTTTCTGAAAAGAAAAGTGTGTCTCGAAATCGAAACGGCGCGGCACGGACAGACACGGTCGAGCGAGTGTCCGGCGGAATATTCGAATTCGATCGGAAACGAGGCGTCATGCACACAACACGGATTCTATTCTACGCCGCCGTTCGAGCGGAGTGTTTCTTCTCTTCGCGTAAAAACGGTCTGGGGTCTTGCCGCGGCAGCATCTTTTCTAGTTCGTACCGTGCCCCCGGTTCGTGGGAACGTGAACGTGTGAAATTTGAATACTTGTTACGATAGCCGTGGAAAGACTTTCCACCAGTCAAGAAAGCCGTAATTCACGTGCCGTCACCCAACACAGGTTAGAAAGATTCGATCGCCGCCGGTAATCACAGCCTGCAGGCAGGAAAATAGAATAAGAAAGACCAGGCCGGCTCTCTATTGTTTTATGATTGTCGGTTCACCGGTTCTTTTTTTTTTTTTTTTATGCGGACACGCATTAACCCCGATTGTATAAGAGTTCAAGCGTCCATTTGCGTATTATGTTTCTCGTTGGAACGGCGGTGTCGAGCGGAATGCTTTCGGACAGCGTGCAAATTCGATCTCTAAAACGGGTCGACTTTCGATCACGTTTCGATACGCGCTATTTTTGACGGTCCCATTTATATCGGCCAAGATTACTGGAAACATCATTCATAATTTCTACGCTTCGACGCTCGTCAACGTCATCGACGCCGATGATATAACGCCGGGACCACCGGGTACACGAGGATCGATTTTAATTTTTACGCGGTTGCTATTAAAAACGAACGATTTCGCGGCAAGTTTCGAGTTCAGAAGATGGAACGATCGTACACGACAGGAGGGTTTAAAATGTGATTCAGGTTATAAACGTAACCCGCGTCACCGCGACCCGAGGCCCCGGATTTCCCTCGACGAGTTTGGGATGAAGTGAAACCGACTGGCTGGTTGCACAACACGAAAACAGTGGAATCCCGCGGTCAACGTTCCCGAGACGCGTGGAATCCTGTCGACGACTTTACAGGTGATCAGAGAAGTCGCCGCCGGGATTCGTTTCCCCGTTTACAACGAGCCAATCGGATACTTTACGACCGGTAGTACCGGCGATCGACTATACATATAGATCCACGGGACACGGCGAACCGTTCGAACGATCCACGATAGACCGCCTCTGTTCCATTGCGGTACTAAATATCATTTAGTGTTATTTAATATAAAACTCACGATTTTTACTAATTTTTTATTTTACAAAAATACCGTGCTTCCGAGTTTCCACATAACTGTCCAATTGAGACAAATTAAGTAATCATTTTCGGACGCGTCAAACACTGTTTTACTCGTATGTCAAAGGGTTAAACGCGCCCACGCCAATTAGCGATTCTCCCAGGAACGAACAATCGGGGCGACACACACGCACGCGCGCGCGCGCGCGCACACGCACACACGCTAAGATGGTCTAACTCGCTGCTCGACGTCGGCGTGACTTTACAATTATTCGATTATCGTAGCCGAGATCAAGAAGTTCGATTAGATTCCTGTCGGATGCGTTCCGGGGCTGTTCTTCTGGCTCAATCGTATGGGAAAAGTGACCTGGTTGCATGTAGCCAAAGAATTTTCGAAGCGAGATCGACGTGATAGCGAATCTCTAATTTGAATATACTTTTTCGTGGGCTACAGTGAGAAAGTCTCGAACATCTGGCCGATCCTCTTTCTAAATAGCGCTACAAGAGAGAGAGAGCGTTTCGTCTTGCCACTTTTACTTAACTCCTTTTCGGATTTTCTTCGCAAACTGGAACAATGGAAACTCCTTCGTCCTAATACAACCGGCCGAGGCTCAAGGTATTAGAACACCTTTAAAACACGCGATAACTTTTTTAAAAGCAGATTAAACGACTTGCATTTTTTAACGATATTAGAAGCTTACTCAACAATGACTGTGTAGCGCCCAGTCGTGCGCACAAGAGAAAGTTTCTTCTTCGTGCAAACAACGAACGTAATTTACGACTCTCGTTCGACGAAGCTATTTTTGAGTCGACATTTTCCAGATCTTTGCAACGCATGTTTATTAGAGTCTTTTCCGAAGGTCCTCAATAGCAAACAGGAACCGTCGTAAATTAAGGGATTATCTGAAGGGTACTTGGGCCGGACGGCTGGCCTGTAGAAAAGTCCCACGTATTATGTTCGCACGGGAAAACGCATCCCCCGCCGGTCACCTCGCCGCTCCGAAAACAAGCACGCCAAGGGCGTAAGGAGTAGGCGGTGATACGGAAAAACGAACAGCACGGATTGGAAAATACCCAGCGCGCGGGTTAGCCAATCAGGGTTGTTTCGGAATTTTACCAGGGCAAGCGCGAAGTTATAGTTTTTAAGAAAGCGACTTGCTTACGACGCGTCTTAAGATTAACGTCGTGAAAGAACACTCTCCGTGAGGACATACCGAGTCAGTTAGCCAGCGGAGAGATATTGTATCTTTGTGTATATATATATATATTAGTAAAAACGAGTAACTTCACATCGTACACGATTATTCAACCTATCTACCCACAACTGAAACACTCTCTTCTCCGTACCGAAACGAATGTCCCATTTTAAAAAATAATGCTTCATACCTGCTCTATCATTAAAATTATAGCTTTGGGAATGCCTTTAATATTTTAATTGGTCTTTTAATCAGAGTTTTAATCCTTATTAATTAAAGAAATGCATAAAATATGACTAAAATGATTCAATAACGATCAGAAAGGACGAAATAAATTATCGCGAGCCTTCGCGATTAAATCATATCTACTTGTTGAAATTCAGCATCTATCATTAATTACAAGGCTTGGGTATGATTTATTGAGCACGATACTAAGACGAAAATTAAGAAAATTCATATCTCGGTAGCTGATACACAGAGTGGAAATTGCATCGAGCCTCACCTCGACAACAATCGCCGCAGCGATTTCAATCAACAGCAACCAGAAAGCCAGAGAATACAGCCTGAAAAGAAAGAACCAAAGGACCCCGTGTCTGTTGATCGATTTCCACAGAAAAATCAATAAAAATCGTGGGTGTCGGCGTGGGGAGGGGAGTCGGAAGGTAAACAGCTCGGCGAGGAAAGGCCGCGTTCCGCGGTTAATCTGACTTTCATTAGCCTCGGCAAAGGGGGATGGGGACACACCGGAATATCGACGACTTTCAAATTCGCCGGCGCTAATAACGCCTCGACCGACGCCTCGACCGACGCCTCGACCGACGCGTCGATCCGCGCCGAGAGCGGGCAGCAGAGCGCGTGGCGTTTATTTGCTCGGCATCGAGCTGCCCCGATCGCTTTCAGAGACTGTGCGCATCGAGCCAAGAAAGTTTACTCGATGTCAACAGGAGAGCCCTCTCGGCTCGGCGAGAACAGTAGAGTAGAGTAGAGTAGAGGGGAGGGAGGGCCAGAAGAAAAGCGCGAGAAGAGGCCACCCGGGGGGGGGGGGGGGTCTCTCTCTCTCTCTCTCTCTCTCGAATAAAGTCGGAAAAATCGGCGAACCTTGGGATTTCGGCAGAGAGCCAGCTGCCTTTATCCGGTTCGTCGGATGCGATCCGTGGGAATGGAATTAGTCACGTTTCGGATCGTTCGCCGCCAATTCTATCACTCGGAGGAAAAACGCAGCGTGCCGCTACTATTTCGTAAAGTTTCGGCCAACCGTGTCAACTGACCTGTAGCATACAACATTTGCGTACGATACCGTGCACAACAAATGTCTGGACACTTGCACGTATCGTAATAACATGAAATATATTATTAGTACAGATTTTTACTTTGTAGAAAATTTCATTCGAGATCTCATCTTGGACTTTCAGCTCCTAACTCTTAATAATCCTGGAACGGAAAATAATCCTCATTTTATTAAACCGCGGTCCAGTTTGTTTTTAATAGACGAGACAGATCTCTAGCAGTCAAACGTGTCAAGATCAACGTGAATATTTCTGGGAGTCGAAATCGCAGCGGATTTTATTGTTTCGAGAGAACAGCGAAGAAACGTCGACGCGAATAAATCAAGCGGCGAAGGACGTTATCTAACAGCGATAAATACGGCAGGCAAGTCCAGAAAACTGGAATGCTGTCGCTCTCTTAATGACGGCGACAAGATAACTTTTATGTTCTCGGCGAACATTCGCGCGAGACGTGCCAAGCGCGCTTCGTGCATCATTTACGCGCCTAATCTGTTGCGTGTCTAATGGGACGCGGGTCCGGGCCGAGGATGACTCCGAGAGCAATGATTTCGCGATCCGTCTATTTCGCGAGCGCTCTCTGCCGCGGAGCTGAAAACGGCGAGGCGGGTTCGTCATCGAACGAAATACCAGCCACCGTGACCGGACAGGCAACTCTGTTTATTCTGCAACGTAATCCGACGTAATCCGACGTAATCCAGTTGCCACCTCGACTGTGACGAAAACATTACTTAATTAGTTTCTTCTCGCCGCCGAAGAACCCGCGCGCAACCCGTTGATAGCAGGGAGAACACGGTACCGCGCGGAACGATGATTGAAAAATGGTGAACTGGTAAAAATGGTAAGAATTCGTCCGATCGAAGAGAAAATGTATGTACGAGTCAACAAATATTCGGTCATTTATCGTGGAAGCTGCGACGAGAATTTTGATTCGATGCGAGAAATGGACAATGATTTCGGCGAAGATGAAGAAGATTCGTAAACGACCTGGCTCGTAGGTGTGGTAAAACGTGTGCAGGAAGAGTGGTAATGATATAGCGGCCGGCCGCGTTTCGAGGCGACAGCGTATGTACTTACATAATTCACAGAAACGTTATGCGCCGCTTCGATTTTCTATCAGTGTCAACGCTGAGAAACGGGACAAGGAACGAGATTAGGGTGATACAGCGGGCATCCATCTTGGGGGAAAAATAAGGTTCCCGACGGCGTTCGGCGTTCGCCGTTCGACTGCCACACTTCCGGTCAATATTTCTCGAGCCTCCCGTGACTTTTCTCGCGTGCAGATAACAAGTAATTTGCGAGCCGCGACGCACAGTTCCACCCCGCGATCTCTGGTGTCTCGCCCGTGTTTCGTTTCGAGATCGTTTAATGAGCCACCTTTGTCCGCGAGATATTATTTAATCGAACCGTGACGGACATTCGTCGTGTTCCGAGAAAAAAGAATAAACGAGAGAATCGACGGTAGCCGCGCGCGAGTCGACAGACCGTTTCACTTCCTCCTAATTATCCGTCATTAGAATTCCTGTAAAACAATACACCGTGGCCGAACGAAATGACAAAAAGATTTACGGTTCGGTAACACGCGGGCGGGGGCTCTCTCCCACTCGACGATACAAAAGTTAAGCTAATTGGAATTAATTAAAAGCACCGTCGCTGTTACACGCGGCGTTCGCTCGCCTGTCCTCGATCAAACGTTACGATACACCGGTTTTTCGTTGCGCGTGTTTGCGCGTGTTTGCGCGTGCTTCCATTTTGCGACCGAACAAATGGAATTTTTCAAGCATCAGAGAAATCGGCATTTTTCGAATCGAGCCGCGGGCTGTAATTAGTTCGTTCGCGGAGCCATCACGCGGTCGGACGTCTCCCCGCTGTCCCGACGACAATGTGAATGAAAAGTGATAACCGACGTGACAACTTACCAAGGGCTCCTCGCTCGCATATAGAACGGTTAATTATACCGCGTTGCGAACGACAAAGCTGTCAGTAGACTCGTTAAAACGGACTTTGACGGACAAAGTCGATCGCTGGTCCGCGCCGACGACAGGAATATTCCTTCCGTTTATGGTTCCCCGGCGAAGGCTACCGTTTAACAAAAAGAGGTCTGTACGAACGTTTCCGAGAAAACGATTCTGCAAAAACGCCACCGCGACATCGACTAGGTGCAGATTTTACGAGCTCGGTATTTCCGTCTCGATCCTCAATCTTTAGCGCGACACACTTTTTCCTCCACGTAATAATCCCGGAAGAAACACGGCTTTGATATTTAAATGTTCAATCTCTGGACTGCTGCAAATTGACAGAAGAAGGTACAGGAGAATTGAAATTAGAAGCGAATACGGCAGCGTAATACCAGATGAGGTAATTCTTCTTAGCGCACAATTTATCTCGGCAATAAAGTGACTAAAAGTGACAGACATGTCCCGCTTCGTAGAAATAACAAGACTGTATTTAAACCTGTCGCTATTTTTCTCACGAAACTTGCTTCAATTAGTCAACGAACGGCGCGTTAATCATTGTCACTACTGTATTGTTTACGACTTTTAGAATCGTATTCTGGACTGTATTCGACAATTTTTCGAAGCACATTTCCGAAGGTATCTCTTGCAGGCTTCCCAGTCTTTCTGTTATTTCCATTAATTATTCAACAATTAAATATTGCAGGCGCGAAGAATTTTCGATTGGCGCACGGCGAGTTCAGCGCTAAACGGGCGAATTTTTTTTGCGACTGATACGGAGAAGTTTCGCGGGGATCCCTCGCAAGCTCGTTCCCGCGAGGACAAGCTTCGGAAAATTTCTTATCTGTCAGACGGTATCAGCTGCCGAAACGTTCCCTCTCGCAGCTTTTCCTCCGGTCTCGCGCAACCGGCAACGAGGTTACAGGTTTCCGCGACAGTTTCGCGCCGGCGAACGAGATTTTCCGATCTGACGGACGGCGACGAAGTGAAAGGTAATCGAGAAAAAGGTAACGAGTTTCTTGCGCCGACCGAACCGAGCCCCGAGAGCCGAACGGAACGGAGCGGTGCGGAGCGGTGCGGAGCGGTGCGGAGTCGAGGAGCCGAGGAGCCGAGGAGCCGGCTGATAAAAGGCGCCGATAAAACGCGGTCGATCGACGATCACGCAGAATTTTATTGGCGCCGGGGCACCCTCGCGGGACACCGCCGAGCATCTTTCAGTTAACATCTCGATAAGATAAACGACGTCGGATCAAACAACCGGAATCCAGTAACGCTGCTCCCGTTTCGAGACGTTATTTCGCGTCGCCTTCGGAATAAAAACTGTCAGTCCTTCCAGTGTGCCTTAACACTAATCCTACCGATCTATAAAATTGCATAAACAGACTCAATTCATTTAGATTTTATACAGTCTTTCTTACAACAGTTATATAATTTATGCAGAACCTCAATTTTTATTGGAATCTGCTAAGCCGCAATTAATTCCGTCTATTCTGTTTTTGCATTTTTAAATCAATCGTTAAACGTCCTCGTAAAATCGACCGCAAATATGCACGCGAACGCACACGCGCGTATTTTCGAGGGTGCGGGGAGCAGTCGGAGTCGGAGTCGGAGTCGGTCGTTTTAATTTCCAGATCGCGAATACTTTTACCAGCAATAAATACGCGCGACAGTGCTCGATCCGCGTGTTGGACACGGCACCGAGAAGCAGAAATAACCGGCGCGATAAAACGAGTTATTCGCAGGCTAATATTTACGCGATAAATTCCGCGACGTTCTCGTCTATAATCGCGGTCTGGTAGCGAGATCTCTCGAGCGAATGCTTTCTGGTACCGCAAACACCGACGAATCTAAAGCGATTACAGGGATCTCGTTCTAGCGACCCGGGGTATCCGCTATATTACTTTACAAACAAATCCATTAAGTTCCTCCCCTTCCCGGAACGCAATTAAATGAAACCGCGCGCGCGCGCGCGCGTTTCATCGGCATAGAGTACGACTCGCTCTTCGAGCCGTAGTCGGGAAATATTACATGTTAAGTGCTCGAGAATACGGAGCCCCGAGCGTCAATAAAACGTTGCATCGAATGGATTAATTATTGCGGAATATAATTTTCGTTTAAATCGAGCCGACGCGACGCGTCGCGACAGGAGCGGCATCATGCTGGGGCGCAACGGCGGCTGCACCCGCGTCCCTCGAATAGTACAGAAATACCTGTATACGGGGCCGGCCCCGTTGCAACATATTTCATAACCGGCTCTCTCGCATCGACCAGATCGCTCGGATCCCGCTAAATTAAATTAAGTCCCGCGCTTTCGGAATACTTCTCTAATTATCTGCTGCCGAGCCGGCCGTTGTTTTTACCCGCGACTCTCTCTCTCTCTCTCT
>NC_135775.1:28348834-28377498 GCF_028453695.1 Augochlora pura | reverse complement strand
GGGGGGCTTGTTGCGATCAAAATTAGACTTATTTAAGTTAAATATTGACTACCAACTTCTTATGAATAAAAAGTTTCCAAAAAAATGGATCTGAAATTGTGTGATATCTGTTTTTAATAAAATAGTGTTACAACTCTTTTAAAGTAAACGGACCAAATAATGAATTACGACGGCCGCTGTGAGAACAATAAGCGTTCGCTTGCTCGTATCGTTCGAAGGAAACCGAGGTCCACGGGACGAGAGGTCAAGGGTTAACTTGCCGGGACGATCGCAGGAGTTGGTTTTCCTTGTCCCGCTGCCAAGTGAAATAAATTTATCGCGTTGGCACTCCGAGGGAAATCGCGCTCGGCGATTCTCGAGAGCACGTATCCCCGGCAAGCGATTACGCGGGCTGGAAGAGAGGCGGCCGGCCCCCGCCTGTATATCCTCCGTTTTTCCGGGGATAACGGCGCATCCCTTTGATTAGGTCCCGGCCTGTCCGCCCACCAGACCAATATTAAGACGAACAAGCGGGGTTCGCGGGAGGGGACTCTCGCGGCGGAGGTGAGCGGCTCGAACGAGACAACGGGAGAAACAAAGGCTGACAACCGAAAGACCGAGATTGCGCGGCCGGGATTTAATAGGAAACGAATGAAAAGGAACCCGCAATCGTTCGTTTCGGGGAAGATCCCTCAACAACCCATTTCCTCGCGATTCTCTCCTCTCTATCGTCGCGACACCACTCTCTTTTCTCACTCTCTCCTGAATCGTCTCTTTCCGTTCGAACGTTCGCATCCGGAGAATCCTAAATGTGGAGCACGAGGATTGGAGAAAAAATAGATTTCCGTGGCTTGGACTGTTCTTGACGAAATGGGTAAACTCGGAATCCGATAAACGGTGAAGTATTCTTGCTGAAAATTCCGGAAGACGAGCTAAATTCGATACTAGGTCGAAGATGATTCTCATCGGTACTGCTTTTATATTTTTGTCGACCAGATTAATTTTACAAGAATTCTAGGAAAATGATATTTCTTTAGCTCAAAGTATCCTTAACAAGATGGCGAAACTCCCACTTAAATATCTAACATAATTCTGTTCCAATCGATTCCCAAAGATCGACTAATTTTATTCCATTTCGATCGGATAGATCGAGCTGGCAAAAATGAAGAAGAAGCATGCCTCTCGTTGAATTACCTGTCCGAGCACCTCGAATTAATTCCACGGAATAAGTTAGCCCGTAGACCGTGTCGGAATCTCTTAATGAAGAGACAAACAATTAAAGGGCGGGAGAAGCGCGCCGTGCGATGAATCGAAGGTGCATTTCCGGGACAGGAGAAGCCCATGAAAAGTCGGTGCCGCGCGCGCGCGCGCGCGCGAGAAATATCCAGCGAGAAAGGAAGATGGACGAGCGTTTTACGTGACAATGCCCGGTCCTCCCCGGATGAGTTGTTGGGTCTCCTTTCGGACCCCGGGGTTAAGCCCACGTCCCGCCGATTAACTCTTATCTCGTCCACCTGGCCCCCGATGGATGTTAATAAGACCGATAGTTCCGTATGTAGTCCACGTACCCGCTCGCGATACCCACTCCCAAAACGCTCGGGCTGCTCCGCGAGCTACCAAATAGAAAAACGAACGGGTACCGAACCGGAACGAGCCCCGCCGGCTTCGAAATAGGAATAAGGCTGAATATTAAAGCGCGTTTATCGTTCCATAAATCGCGGATCCAGTGGAATTTCGGCGCTGACCGTGACGCCGGAATTAAAACGCGTAACAAATTAGCGAATCAGGGGAACGGATCGCGCGGAAAGAATTCTGAGATTAATGCTTATCCCACCACGTTTTTTTCCACCGGAGATTCAAGCCCCAGGTGGCCGGGTTATCGCCGCGAGAACCTTCCTTTTCACGTTTTTTACCAAGGGGGAAAGTATTTCGCGCACCGCGATACCAACTCAATGAATTTATCCGTAAAAATCGGAGGCAATTTTCTAATTTCACGGAAAGCCGATTGCCTCTTACGATTACGCGTGTGGTATTTGATTAGTTACATTTCATCCCAATACGTACTCGGAAAATCACATTGCAATAGTTTTGTACATGTACTTCGCAAACCATAGTTTCGATCGGAACGCGTATCCATTGTTATCCTCGCGAAAAATATTTCACCGGGGGATGCCGCTATTTTTCGGCGCGGACCATCTATGTTTTTAATACACGAGCCGCGAATGAGTTTAACACGCGCGCTTCCGCCAGTTTTTCTATGCCAGGAATTCCCTGCTAAAATGTTTCATTAAAAACAGCGCATCCAGGGGTTTGCAAAATATTAAAACAATTTAACGCCGCGACTACACCGTGACTATTATACCGCCCTATACTACGTTACATACCGTGCGAAAATTAATTCGACGATTTTCACGGAAAGTACGATGATCCGCGACGCCGCCAGCAGCAGCGGACGCGTTTTAATTGCAGTCGCGAGGTTCGATCGCGTTTCTAGAGCAACGGAACAACGTCTGCGAAGGGCGGAGGCGCTGCAAGACAACGGATTAAGGAAGCCGGGGCTGCTCTCTCCGCGAAACAAAGAATTCCTCTGATCTAGACGAGTGGGCCGGTTAGAGGGGGAGGGGACGGAACACGAGGAGCGAAATTCGCGGAAGAAACTCGTTCTCGCCGGTCGCAATTTGACACGAGAGGGATTCCTGTTTCGCGAAAAAACTTCATTTATTCGAGCAAGTTTTTCAATATCGAGATGAAAAGCCTTAATACACCTGCTGGTCCGCGCGCCGAAATGCGCGCGGGGTAAACTCGGCGAAAGGAAAAACCGGCGGAGGGGGGAAAAAGTAAAGTACTTGGCCCGGTCGCGATAAGGAGAATAGTTCAAGTTCGTTCGCCGGCTAACCGTTCCCGTCGATCGTCCGGGAAATTTCGTAGCTGACGAGCGCGTCGTTCGCCACGATATTGAAATTTTCTTCCACCGCGAGATTCTTTCGCTTCCCGTGGAAAACCACCCCGGCAACTTCGGTAATCGATAAACGCTAGATCGTAATTAATTAGGCAACTTCCACTCCGCCGTCGCGACACCTTTTTATCGACTTTACTCGTCTCTCCTTTCCAAAGCGTCTCGACGATCGCGGAATTCTCAAATTTTATCCGAAAAATTATTCCTCCGTGGCTCCGAACATTCTCAACAAAATAATGATTTTCTTCGTCGCAATGAAATCGCAAAGATGCGCTACAATTTCGACAGCAGAGCAGACCGAAGCAATATTCATTGGAAGAATTACGAAACGAGCGCCGATAAATCGACACCGCCTGTGTCGCGATTAATCAGCCAGCGAGAACGTAGCCATTTCGAATTAGCGATATTAGAAACGGAAGTTTTCTACCGCGAACACGCCTATGCATATTTGCGCAGGTGCGTAGAGCATTTTAAATGATGATAGATTACGCAACGCGCGCGGTAAAAAAAAAAAACTTCTGTTCCACACAGGAAATTATCGAACGAACGAGAGAGCGGTGTACTTTCTTGATTCGATTCCGATGCTAATGGAAGCTGCAAGCGACAGATAATGGTGAGAATTAATTGGACGGTTGAAGGGAACAATGTTCAATTAAGCGTTTCGAGTACGTCGACGGCGCGGCGATCTCGCCCGTTGGAAAAAGTTGTCCGCCAACTTTACGACTATTTCTGCCCGATTGCATCAGTCTCGCTTGTGCTCACGGCTCGATTACATTCGTGCGGCCTAAGTAGCAATATGTCTCACTTTCGAGCGTGGAAGACCACGTATCCTCTCGATTGGCCTTTATCCGGCCACCCACGACCACTATATTAAGACGAACGCGGGAGCAAGCGGACGGGGTCGTGTGCGCGTGACAAAGGAATTTGATTATTTCATGCGAATTCTAACCCCGGCCGGCCCTCTCGCTCCTCTCGCTCCTCTCGCTCGGTTTACGACCCCGACCGAGGAGGGGGCTATCAAGCTTTATTTTATTAGCCGCCGCATTTATACAATTTATTTAATCCCGAAGCACAACGCCGCGCTCGCGCACAGATCACCATCTTCGGGCCATTAAATTCGTTTTATCGCCCGAGCGTACTTCGACTGCTTCGTTCGAACGTTTATCTGAAATATTGTAAGCGCGATCTTTTCTTTAATTAGCTCTAAACTTTGGCTGTTAAACCCCTGCGCTCGAGCAGTGACTCCAAGGCGCGTCACCGAGGCATGCGCTTGGTCGCGTTCCAAAATCATTTTCGCGCTTTCGTTTGACGTATTGTATTGTTATACACGTGTTGGTACATCGTGTATTATTAGTTGCTAGATATGCTAAGTTTTTGCGAGCTGTGTTATTTTGTTGAGGACATTTTGAACTACAAAGAAGTATATTTTGTTTCAATTGCTTGGAAATTCTATCTGTCCAATAAAAATGGAGAATTTGCTTCATTTTGCTTCAGAATTTCATCTTTCGTAATTGAAAGAAAACGAGTTCTTATGGGAAAATATCGAAAGAACAACTCACGTCGAGGATCTAAATAAAACGTAGAACGCATTAATAGTTCGAACGACTTTGTAAAACTGTTTCCAGCGAAATCGTCAGACACAGGACGCGCGCGCGCGCGCGCGCTCGCGATGTGCTGGAACTTCTGTGTCGCAGGAAGTGAAAATATTCTTGTTTGGTTTGGAGTTAAAGTGGTTTCGTGCGGAACGAGTCGAATTCCAAACATTGCATAAATAATGACACCGCATCTACGTTTCCCGCGACAGTACGATCCGTCTTCGTACATCTTCGTTCGCCGCGCGCACGTCTCAGACCCGCAATTATAATCCTCGCGTCATCGTTGACGCAACGATGAGCCAAGAAATCGACTGACCGACGCTTATCGTCGGCGTGATGGATTCTGAAAAAAAAAGTGTGTTGCAGCGAACAAATCCGGAACGAGGAATGGCGAGATAAAACGAAACTGCCTCTCGTATCTATGCGCGCGCGCGCGCGGGCGCGGGCGCGGGCTTCCTCGGGCGTATAAATGCATAAAGATTCGTACGGTGTTATTTGAGAGGTAGCGCAGGTATTGAAGGTCGTTCAGGATTTTCCGAGGAGGTCGAACCGATAGCGGATACGAGCGATAAAAGAATCGTGTTCGCGTCGCGCGAGAGGAGGCTGACTTACAAGGCGGCCCTCGTGGCGCGGAATTTTCGCGCGATCTGCGAAACGCGATTCTCCGCGTTAACAGATTCCAGGAAAAGCGGCGTCGATAAAAATTTTACTCTGTCGCCATGGTTCGATTATCGGCCGGTCGAAAGAAATTTCCCGATATTGCTGTAATAAAAGCGATACGCGCCTCGATGCTAGATTAAACGAAACGCGAGCGAATACGAGACAAAAGGCGCGTGTCTTCGAGGCGCGAGCGCTCACAGGCTCTGCGCGATCCTAATCAAATATTTTTCCTCGATTGGCAACAACGGCGCGGACCGATATGCCTCATCGTGGCGCGATGCAGGAGAAATCAGAAAAAGAACGCGCGCGCGCGCGCGGCTGTAATCTCGCTGTCGTTCCGGAGAGGAGATAAATTTGCTCGCTAATGGAGTGGAGATATACACACGCGAAGACTTTTATATCGCCGCTGCGAAATCGCGTTAATATTTGTTAAACCGTGGACACGGTTGGGCGCGTAGCGGAGGTAATTTCTCTGTGTAATTATTTAATGGTCATCGAACCTCTGCGTTCCGAATAATCGACGAACACGCGCCGCCCTGCGCTCGAAATAATTTACGACGCGATCAAATTGATATACAAGCTGCGCCGCGATTCGCAGAATCGGGAACGATCGATGAAAGATTTACGATCCGTCAACGCCGAAACCGTACCTGGCATATGCGTAAATAGAACCACGGTCTATGATAATAAATCGACGGCGCCGGAATTTCATAGAATTTTCGGGCTCGATTGTGGGATTTCGCAAGGAGTGAAACGGGATGTTCTGCGCGGCGATATAAGTCGAAGATGGAATAACATCTCTCTCTCTCTCTCTCTCTCTCTCGTCGGATGTTAAATATTCCCATTCGCAACGAGGATCTGCCTCGTGGCCGGCCGATTCTACATCGCGCGAAATTACGAACGCATTCGTACCAAACTTTCGCGGCATTAAAATAAAATCGGATCTGCTCGTTAACGCGCTCTGCGGGCCGCTCGCGATTATGCGAGAACGTAAACGCGGAGTACGTAAAACACCGGTTTCGAACTTGTACTCATCGCTCGGTAAACGCTTCGACAAAGTCACTTTAAACCGCCGCGAATTTGCATCTGATCGCTTCGTCCTCAACTTCGTCGTCATTGAACGCAATTGAAAAAGTCGCGATCGTAATAACCCGCAGCAGCCATCTGTTGCAACGACGATTAACATCATCGGCTGCTCATCGATAGACGATAGATGATCCGAGGCGGAAAGAGCAATCTGTCCCCGTTGTTACAAAATCGACGCCGATGGATTCGTCTCAATGATAATATGATACGAAAATCTAGAGTATGTCGAAGCTATGGAAAACCTGAAATCTCGTTGCTATTGGTCGGACGACGATAATTGAATAAAGAGCCGAGGCAGAAACGAGGCAGAAAATATTTTCGCGGCGAGGATAATTTCTGCAGTGCCGAAGCCCGATAGCCGCGCGGAAAATTAACGGTTGCCGCGGCGAGCTGATGAGCGAGTCGGTCCGTCCGGCGATAACAGTTATTTGAAATGTATCTGTTTAAAGATCTATCGAACGAGTGCGCAACAGTAATTTTCGCGGCGGAAGCGCGACACGTGAACGGGAAACGTGAGAGACAGCGCGACGAGGGGCTCGGGCGGTGCCGGATCGCGGCCGGATCGCGGCCGGGACAGGAGGAAAAACGTGGAAACCGCAAGAAAATGCGGCGCAAATTGGACGGATGGAAAGGACCTTGACTCTCGCGCGCTCCCAACTCGTTAATGGCGAGCAATTAACGCGGCGAATAATTGCCGACCCGTTCGTTGATGCGCCCACTAGGGCGACAAAGGAGCCTAATGAAAGCGAGTTAAGCTATCGAGCATCAATAATCGACCAGCTCGATATTCGGGGGGGGGGGGGGGGGGGGAGAAAAAAAACAAAGAACGACGACCCAGAAACCCGGTTTTCCCAATTTATTAGAAGCTTTATTTTTATTGCGGTTGCTATTCTTGTCCGAGAATTTATTATTTTTACTTTGGTGGGCGGAAGGAGACCGGAAGATCGAAGATTACCTTAGCAAATAAATCGAAGAGGATTCTGATGGGGATCGATTTTTCGGAAGCACTTTGTCAAGCACACTCTGTCGAACGGTAGCCGGAGACTAGAAAATTAACGATTCTATTTCGCGACGGTCGAAACATTTTGTTGAAGCGTCGCCGAAGCTAATGATCGGAACGGATGGGGCTGAACGAAACGGTTAATAGAACGAACGTGATTGAGATTGCACGAAAGCATTAAGTAAGTAGAATGTGCCGGAGATTTATGCTCGTCGAGTAATTGGATCACGGTTTCAATCGAGCAATTTTCGTTGCGACGGGATAACAAACTGCGGAGGCGCGGTTATTGTAACATTAACATGTCGTAGAATCGGATGACCATCTCGGTTAACGCGCTGTAAACTTCGATGACACGGCGCGCTCTCGTAATGGCGCGAACAATTGAAAACATCGTCTGGGCCCGCGATAACACCGGGTATTAATCGCATTTGCATCGAAAGCTCCGTCGTTATAATATCGGAGCGCGAAGAAAAAGTGGTTCGACGGAATTAGAAACTGGTTGCTGGTATGTTTTCAAACGTTTCACTGACCTATTACTCCGAGCGATACCGCGAGCGCGCACGATGTTGCCCCGGCGAAAAGAGGAAAAAAGCTGTGCAAGAAAAAATGTCCCTAGCATGTCGGAACGCAAAAAAGCGAATCGATGCGGCATCAACGATGCATTTTATGCGGACAGCACATGGCCGAATCGACCGGCAAAATTCGCGGTTGTCCGCTGCGCGTTTGATGACTTTCGCTTTCGCGGCGCGGAAATGCGGCATTTCGCGGAAAAAAGGTCAATGAAATCAAACGAGAAAAAAAAAATATCGTCTTACCTGTCTGCCAACCTGTCTGCGCCGCGCTGTCGATCCTCCTCGGGAACCGGTGCGAGCCGAGAGCAGATAAAGATCCAAGCGAACTGGAACGATCGTGCCAGCAAATTTTCTCACTCCGGTTTTCTGTGGATCAGAACAGGGAATTAGTGGGACAAATGTGGGCTTAGTTAATAAATAGTAATATTCGAGTTATTCGAAACGCTAAGTCTCTTACTGCGTCAACTCTTTGAGTTAATTCTTTGGGAATTTTCAAGGCGGTTCATTTTACACTGTAGCTTCAAAATGGTACTTTCAAGAAATGTGCTGAACGTCGAAGATGGGCTATCTGCGCCCGCTTGTGTGTCAAGAACGATCCTTGTTGATTCTATTTTTATTTTTGACTGCGAGCGAACGTCCGATGGCGGTAGCCGATAAGTGAAGTATTTGCACGAGCGCAACGTGCATTTCTCGTAACTCACGCAACGTAATAGAAGGTTCGTTGACTGCTGGTTAAACAGTCGGTTAACTGGTCGCTAATACGACCTTTAGAACCTTTCATTTTCCGTGGAAGCGAGCCGAGTCGAGCCGAGCCGAGCGGAGGGAGTACCCCGTTTGTCGAGCGCGAGCAACGATCGCGAGGATGCGCCACCGCGGCGACTTTCACGAAATCTTTCAATGGCGCGCGGCTGGCTGTTCGTCGTTAATCAAGACGTTATGCAATCGGGGAACGCGTGACCACGCGCGCGCCGCTGCAACGATGCTCGCAGGTGACTCGTAACTTTCGGACCATTGTTCCCGCCGAACTCGAAACGACGTCCAAGCGAACCGCGCGACTTCGAAGTCGAGTTTACCCGACGAGAGAGTTCAAGACCGTTTCGTCCCTCGGACGCGATATCATTTTTAATAAATACTTATCAGAAGTTCAAACCGCGGATGAAATAGTAATCCACTTCTCGATCGAAACTCACCGAAGAAAACTGTCCTAAATCCGACCTGACAGATATCTGACTGGAACGATCTTAGATCTAACTTCAAATTTTTGGCCGTAATTCGATCGAATTTAAATCGAGCTCGGCCGACTAATTTTATAATGAATTTAATCGAGAATTTTCGTCCCGACGGATGACGTTAACAAGTTGTCGATATTTCGAGAAAAAGCGAGCGCACGTTTTTTCAACACAGACTTGCACAGTTTTTTTTTTTTTTTTTTTTTTAATACGGATTTGGTACGTTTTATTCCATACCTTTCAGACTCTACTGTAATCTCGTTTCGCTCTTCTTTCTTTTATAGAAAAATGAACACGGAAATATTTGAAGGCAGTGGAACGGTTCAAATCTACGTACGTCTACGTTTCTCGTTAGCATAAGTTTCCGAAAATTCGAACACCGTCAAAATCAACAAAAAGATAACACGTTCGAGAGCCACGACTGGCTCGCAGCGAACTGCAATAACCGGTGCAGCATTCGCGGCATTCGCGGCACGTACTTAAAAAACTGGCGTAAATCAATTTTCCGTCTGTTCTCAATATATCCGACGACTTCGATGATTTACGAGCTAGGCGGCCAAAGTTATTGACGAAACGGTGCACGGCGCGTTGCGCGGGATGCATGTACGTCGTCGACAAGACGATAGGGATCCCGCCGGCTCGTTAAGCCGCGGTGATATCTAGGCCCCGGTATCTTCCCCACGAAATTACAATGAAACGTCAGACGACGACGTGGGAGTACCGGCGCTGCTCCCGGTACACCTGAGGAACCGTCCGAGGCATATGCCTTATCACGGGACACAAGCACCGTGCAATTGCCGTCATTACGCAACAAACCGCTCCGGGGCCCGGTTCCCTCGACACTTTCGGTGTTAACGCCGCGGAACGAGCTCCTAATTGTACAAACAACGGTGTCGCGGCGCGCAGCACACCGCGAAATATCGGTCGATTTTCCTGCACGCGCTAGGCAGGAAGAATTTCGAACCTGGACGACGCTGATAAGCGATAAGCTGATTCCGTTCGGCGTGCTCTCCCTAATCGAGCCACGTTTAATATCATTGGGTTGCTCTCGAGCTGTTGACTTCGTCGGCGATTGATAGCGCGAGGCCCGACGTAACTCGACTGGAAGAGCTCGCGACCTTAGAAAATCTTTGGCTCGAGTGTCTCTGGTTTAACGAGTCGCTGCTGTATATATGTTTGAATAATGAAGTTTAAATAACAAAGTCTAAATCTATATAAACATAGACATTCTTCGAGTATTCCAGAAACACGGAGAACGCAGAAAACGAAGAGTGGGGTGCGGAATGTAATGCTTTCGCGTTCCGTGTTTACAGATTACGATTTTCCAATAAATATTACGATGCCTCCAGATCGCGTTCTCGGTCAAATTTCTGAGTATCGGATTAGTGTCCAAGGACGGTAAGGACCACATGATTAGCAGGGAATGTCTCCTTGGCTAGAACTGTTTGGAAAACTTCGAACGGAGCGGGGGGCGCGCAGCAGTAAGAAAAGAAAAGTGAAACATTTACGAATATGTCAACGATACCGTGGATGCTTTCGTAGCTGGCATCTAGGAGCGCGTAGAATTATTTTTAAAACGATGTTTACCCGCGTCTCCGTCTTCGAACCACGGACACTCCGTCTTGGACAAACAAGCACGCCTGGTTGCAAGCCAGGGGAGCTAGTCTCGCGTTTGAAATGCCCCTAGTCATTAGTCTTTTAAATCTGAAACGCCCATTCTGTATCGCAATATAAGTCAAAATATCGAAAATCACCGGATCTTTAAACAGTGTACATCGCAGCAGATTGAAATTCAATTCGAGATAGGATTAAACTAAGGAAGAGAGATCTAAATCGAATATTGCTTACATTTCACAGCCGCTGGCGCATCCGAGCACAACCCGACGCACCGATCACAGTCGCAACCACCACGAAACCCGCCCAAATGCTCGAAAAATCCGAGTCTCGCGGCCAACTGCGAAACCGGAGAAGAAAAGGCGCGCGGAGGCAACGAGGAGCAAAGCGGCTCGATATAATTCGGCACGATCCGAATTGCAATAACCTTCGACCCGGTTTTTCGTCGGTCACGCGAACACGCGATATCCCGTCACACCGCGGCTCTGCGACACCGACGCACCCCGCTTTGCAACCGACGCGGCGAACGTGTCCGCGCGCAAACCAGACGTAGGACTCTCGGTTCCTCTCGGTTTTGGATCGCGAATCGAAACCGTGAAACGTGAAGGCTCGTCGACGCGACGGAACGAAGAAGCACGTGGCTCGCCGGTTTCCGAGAGACCCGTGACGAAACGATGTTCACGCGACAAGAGCTCGCTGCTCACTGAACCCACGATGGCGCGCGAGGCAACCTCGCCACCCCTCCAGCCCTCTCCACCTCCTTCACCTCCCTGCTTTTACCGCGGACGAGCATCCAACCTCTCGCACCCCGCCGCCCCCCTCCCCCTCCCCCTCCCCCTCCCGCGGAGCGCCCGAAGCGCGCGCGGAAAATGCGTGTCAACGATTGGCTCGTTGCGACGCCTTCGGCAGTTTTTCATCGCCGAGCCTGTCATTAAAATTTTACAACTTTTACGCGCGATTTCCCGGATTCCGCGGAACGACCTCTGTGTGTCCGGGGCTCTCTCGTTTGTTCCAAGTTCCCATTCGAGAAACTCGCGTCGGAGAACTTCGATCGCGACGAACTTCGGGGATCCGTGCGCGCGTTTTCGGTTGCCGCTCCCGGTTCACCGGATCCAAAACGACCGGTTGCGAACTCGTTTTGCCGCCAAATTCTTGCGGAGCCTTTCCGCGGAACTTTGCGCGATCCCCGTGGGTCTTTTCGTGTCGCTGAAACGATTACGAAGTTACAACCGGATCAGCGTGGTGACCGGTTACGCGTTCCTCTCGTTTCACCGACGCGTTCGAAAGTTTCGAACATAATCTATTAAATAACAATACCGCTTTTAACACGCGCGGACTAGTGCGGTAGGGCGTCTGTAAAAATCTCGCGAAGCCGGGTCAACCCATTTCGTAATGACAAATTCATTACGTAAATTACCTGCTCAATCCCCTTGCGCTATAGTAACGAGTCAGACTCGCGATGAGGAAATTGTACATAATTTATTAAATGTGGATAATATTTACCTAGTCGTTGTGTTATGGAAATATGGACGAAGAAATACTGATCGACGCAATTGCGAAAGAAATTCTGGTGCAAGGGTTAACGCTGTCGAATCTCGCAGATTCGAACCGATTTTGATTCGGTTAAAAACGTGTCCTAAAAATCAAGTTCGGAGTTTGCTAGAAGGATTCCATCGCCTAATTGCTTTATTGGCTATTAATGTATACACGAGATAAATCTTATTCCTGGAATTTACGATGCGCTAATCGAGCCGAAGGTTAATAGGGACTGACCGCTGCTGGGACGAAAGAGGATGCAACAGTTTGTTTATGGAGCCCCGACGAATCCCGAAGTGACAATAATAAAATAATTAGGGAACCAGTTAGCGACGGAGACGAAGGCCACGGCGGCAGCGGCAGCGGCAGCGGCAGCGAAAGAGCGGCTCGCATAAATCCAGTCGCAGGGCATTAATCAATTTAAGCTCGCAATTTCTATCGGCGACGAGGTTAAAGTGGCCGGGTGGCGGGATGGGGCTGATTTCGCCGGCGTAATTAATAGTAACAAGTGTCGGGCTCGTTCGGGTGCACGGGGCGGCTTTCTCGTTCCCCTGTAACGGGCGAGGCGAAGGCGCACCGCGATAACTGAAACGCGATGATGACTCTGACCGATGCGATGGAAAGCCGGCTCTCCCCGGAGGCCAGGACTGGCAGTAAATGCAAACGACTTGACCCGGCCCGAAGATCGAACGAAGACAAGACACGTACGGGGCCATCCTCATCCTCCTCCTCCTCCCCCCCCCCCCCTACTCGCCTCCCCGTGCTTCTCCGCCTCGAACGGCGGGCGAGGAACAACTACCAGGCTACACCCGAGAGTGTCTACTCGTGACGATGCACCGGTGCATAAGCTGCACAAAGGAGCGCGGGAGACCCGCATGCGAATTCAATTACACTCTTCGCCCATTACGCGATACCATCGGGACATCCGACCTCCTACGAAATTTTCGTACCCACGATCAATCGACCGACTTCGCTACCGAATTTGTTGCTCCGTACGTGCAACTCGTTGCACGACCGGTCGCTTACGTAGAAAGGGCCCTCGAAAATTATAAAAAGAAAGAAGAATCGAAAAATGGAGGATAAATATTTGCTAGAAAATATTTGTCAGCGCTCCTAGTGCGTCAGTGAAAATGATAGAAGTCGGAAGAAGGAAGAAACGCAAGCACGGATGATTAATCCGTGTAGCCGTCCCACTCGTTTCTCGCGCGACGCACGATTCTGCTAATTTTTGCGTACGATTTCAGAGGATTTTCCGGCAGGTCTGAATCACCGTATCCCAGACAAGTTACAAATCGCTCCAGGTAAGTTACCGTACACCCGGAGACACGTTCATAGAGGAGAAATTTCACAGGCGAAGAAAAATACCGCGTACGGTTTCTTGCGACCGGAATGACTCCTTTACTTTTCCTACGATTTCGCGGCGACCACCGTCAAATCATTTTTCAAGCAAGCAGTGCTGAGGTCTCACGAAATTCTACGAGCAGATCGAGGGGGGGGATATCGATCCGCGGAGAGTCACGATGACGGATCGCGTTCGAACCGTTCGATTAATTCGAAGTCGTTCTAAACAGCTAGCGCTGCATTCCTCCCGAGCCGAAAATAATGCCCCGATTCGTCTTGCGTTCGAGCAAGTACCGCTTGTGCTCCCGAAGACATTTTCCACCTAAATCATTATCCTTTGAAGTCCTACAATATCCAATAGTACCATTCAAAGTATTCAGAAGCTTTAATAGTCAATCGTATCGATCCAATTTATGTCAACTTCACATTTCCCATTCAAAGTGCCGTAACTTTGCGAGAAAAAATCGTAGCTACTTGAATCGTCCCTCAAATTAAAGAGAAAAGTACGAACTTTACGACCTTGTAAACGGCGTGCTCGACAAAAATTTTTCTAGGCCATTGGAGGGCGTTAAACTTTTCACTTTTTCGGTGTCACGAGGATACACGCCTGAATTGAAAATACTATAGGTATTGCGGAATGATATAAAAATTATAATATGTTGTCTTAAAGTAGAGACTTGAAGCTTCAATTTAAAAAAAGAGTCATCAATTTAGGACAACTTTTCACAAAATTACAGCTGCTCGAATTCGATTATTCTTATCTGAAAAAAGCAGTTATCCAGCCAGTTTTCGGTAGCACGGAACACGAAAGGGCAACGTAATCCGGAGCGGTAGAGGACCGAACCGTGTAAACGGGTTAGCCTTTAAAATTTCGAGGAGGCGTTCGCACGGTCGCAAAGTTGATAATAGGGTACCGAGGATGCAGAACGCGAGGAGAAGAGGGCACGAATCGCAGATTTCTCTGGATCTCCGCCTCTCCGCCTCTCCGCCAGGCAAACAGCCCTAAGCAACCAAATTCTCGGCCGGTTCGACGAAATTTCGATGTTTGCCCGAACTAGTCTGCATACCAAGCAGCGATCAAGATTCGCATCTCGCCGCAAATCGCTCGGACCTTTTCCAAGGCGCTCTGCGTCCTCCTATTCCCTCCTCTGCCCTCTTCTGCCCTCCTCTGCCCTCGCTCGCCTAATCTACGCGGATTTTATTGCGACTTAACCTAGCCGACATTATTTCCCCGCTTTTAACCACAGGACCGACTCGCCCGGTTCAATTTCCAATTAACTTCGACTCGTTTACGAGTTCGCCACTTTCTCCGCAACCCGTAAAACGTCGTGTGTATTCGAACGTGCTCACGATTCCCGGCGGCTCCTTAATCGTGTCCCGGGACCTTGATACAGCCGTGATTGAGCGTAGAACATTTTCACGCGTTCTCCCTTCCATTGCTAACAGTACAGCTTCGTAATGTTTCGTACTAATGTCATTAAACTTCGCGTTTTCAATTTGTACAACGTCCCGTTTCAAATTACGCGATTTTGTTCAATCTGTATCATTTGTTTCCACGATGTTTTATGAGATGAATACGCGTACAATTCTACACGCTACAGTGCGTTTAATGCGGTAACTTAATTTTGCTGGAATTGCGACATGCAGCAATTAATCCGATTTTGAAGAGACAGAGACTCGTATGTACATATGAAGCTGGAATAATTTCTTTTCTCAGGAAAAGAGCAAATGATAGACAAATCGTTAAGTTATACGACTCGAGAAGGCCGGCCAAGGACAGCATCCTTTTGAACGGACGAGTGGACCGCGACCAAAGAGCGATCGCCGCCAGGTTTCTTCGCGGCGAAGCTATTTGCACCGTATAAATATTTGCGGTAACGCGTGAACCGCGGCTCCGTTTCAAGCGATCCGATCAAACATTGAATTAGAAATTGCTCTTACCCCGGACACCTAGCTTTCAAGTACATACTGTATTCTTCTCGGTCGGCGGGAACCGTCCGAAGATAGCGGCGGCACGCCGGTTCCCCGAATAACTTCATCTTACGAAATCAAATGCCAGGCGGAGGAAGACACTATAAACTGGACCGAGGATGTTCGGCAGCCCCGGCGCGGCAGAGATAAGTATCATAGAGGACTGGAAAGGCTAATTCCAGGATCAAGAAGCTGGTGCCGGCGGCGCGGTGGGCCGGGGCGGCCAGGACCTTAATCGAGTGGCGAGAAGCAAACTGGTCTCTGCCCCATCTAATCCGGGTCTGTGTGTCGAACAAAGCCTGGGAGAGCGCGGGGGAGGCGAGGTAGAGGAAGAGAGGAGTATATCGACGGGCTCGCGAGCGGAATAAAATCGTAATTCAGATCTCGCTGGGAACTGATAGTCGCGCACAATCACATTTCGCGGTGTAATCTCTCGCCTCGCCTGCCTCGCCTGCCTCGCCTGCCTCGCCGGCGAGAGGGGGATACGCATCGCGGCCGTCTTTTTTACGACGAGACGTCGTCGTCTCTCCATTTTTTGATGACGCCGCCTCTTAAAGTTTCGCGCTAGGCGCGCTGGGATACGAGCAATTTAAATTTAATGCCGCTTTTACGCTCCCCCTCCTCCGTTGCCCCCCCCCACCCCCCTCCCCGCTCGATTCTCCCGTCCATTCGACACCCCTCGTCCACCTCCATCGTCGAGCCTTCCTCGCCGCGGTGTTCCCTCACGACGCGTTCGCGATTTTTATCTCGAGATTGCCGGCTACCAAGGGAGCAACGACGACCATACTCTTTTGGCCTAGTTTGAAAGAAGGCCTCATACCGTGGCCCACGATCCATCTAGATACGCTGTGTCAACCGCGAGGGGCCCGTGCCACCTAGCCGCAGAGCCATAGGAGCCTTGACCCGAAACCTTTCTGCACTGAAAAACCCCAGCCGAGGTCGCGACCGCGCGTCTCTCTCTCTCTCTCTCTCTCTCTCTCTCTCTCTCTCTCTCTCCCGCCCAGCTGAAATATTCCGGATCTGATGGAAAAACGAGCGACCGCTCTGCTCTGGGCGACGTCACTGTCTCCAGCAATCTTTTTGGTATAAACGACGCGCTGCTACCCCGTTCCAGAACCCGGCTCCCACCTTGTTCCGCGACGATTCGAGCGGACACATCTGGACGCGGCCGGAAAAGATACCGCCTTCCGGGGATTATTCGACGCGATGCCGCGAGACGCGGCATGAAATTGCTGTTTACGGACCTGCTCGAAATTTCCGGGGGACGTCTAAAACCGTGATACTCTTCTACGAGAGAACAGAAGGCTCTGCGCGCGCGTTGTTCCACGCTCGATTGTTCGGGGAAGAGTGTGCATGACTTTGGGGTTTTACTTTCGATAAAAATGCTTGCCTTAATTCCATGCAACTTCTCCGTGTTCTCTAAAAGTTGTCTTCCCTAATGCGAAAGAAGTCTACGAAGTTTTAAATTAATATTCATTGGTCTCGATCCAAGCAATTTTCCCAATCTTCGAATAAAGATCTATCCTGCTACGCAGACGAATTTGGGCGCGTTCCACGAGCACTCAAATATTTCCACAAAATTCCTAGACCCACTAGATTCGTTTGAAATAATTCACAAAGTCGTATGATTCATCGACGATCGAAACAAGACTAGAATAAATCTCTCCGAGGAGAAGATGAAAAGAAAAAATGTCATATAATGTGGTAACAGCTCAGTTCGGTGGAAGCGCTCCCGTGCCAATAATCCGCGGAAAAGAAAATGGAAAGACAGAGGAGCGTTTAGGTGTGGGACGGAAAACGATATCGCGACGCGTTCGCGTCTCTGCACAATTGAAACCGCGGAGCGTCGACTTCGGGAAAGAAGAATTCGCCTCGAAGCGAGATTGTTTATTCAGCCGTGTCCCGCGGCGAGGCCGCGAGAACACCCAACGAAATTTCGTGGTCCTCCCGGTGTCTCTGTTCCGGGGGCCTCGGAACGCGTGTTTACCCTATTAATAAATAACGGGGGAGGAAACGGGGGATGGCTGCGGTAGCAGAGAAGAAAAACGATCTCGCGAGAAAACGGTGTCCCGAGAATGGTGTGTTCCCCTCGATTGCGGAGCTCGTCGCATGGAAACGGCTCGTTGACACGTGAAACGCGTCCACCGGGGCTCGCGATAAACCGTGTATTAAAATAATTTGTACGCAACGGGATTATTTAATCGGCGATGCATGGAAATACCGTCGCTCGGCCCGTCTCGCTCCGATATTGTGGTGTAAACAGTCGTTAGCGGATTACGACCGCCGATATCTGCGATCGAGACTCTCTCTCTCTCTCTCGGCAATGGCCGCATCTCGCTTTCTTCGCAAACAGCCTCCTCCGCGATTCTCGTCGAATTTATTTCGGAGGACGAAACGCGTCGCTCGATGCGTCCGAGGAAATTTTTAGCAAACGGAAACATCGCGCCCGATTCCGTTTCTCTCCGTGCACAATATTTTAGACTGTCCTGCTTCTATTACATCGCGTTAATACACGCTCCATTGAGCCCGGGCATTCTCCAGATAATGTCCTTTCTCTGCGTCCGGAAAGTTCGTACGCGGTATTTCCAAGTTTATCTTTCGTCCTCGATTTCGTGCGAGGGGCTTAATAATATACATATTTATCGCAAGATGTACGCGCGTTTAGGGCTCGGGATCGATCGCCGAAAGCGGCGAAGCTGTTTGCGCTTTTATGGGCGAGTTCGCGGGAAACGAGTTGAATTCTCGTGTCGTTGCACTAAAGACGAATATACTACAAAGTCCGTGGTAAAACTGTATTTGCTTGTAAAGTGAACTAATTTATCGTAATATAATTGCGCGAGCTGTTAGTTTCAAGTCCGCTTATTTTTAGAGTTATTTGGAATGTTCGTTTCACGATAAAAAGCTGGTTAAAGGAAGCCCGCGTATTATTTTCTGCGTGGATACAAGACCGCCCGAGGTATGCTCAAGTGGGACGCTCCCGCAAGTATCGCGAATGAAAAATCGTGCCCGTGGTCTAAATCGTCTAAACATTAAGCGGAGCGCAAAATAGCTGGGAGACCGGGACCACAGTTCTATTAAAATCCGAAGCGCCTCGTGAATAATCGAATCGTATATCTCAACCGCTAGAATAGTTTCTGGCCGCCCGTTCCGCTATGGAAAATCGGCGGTGACACGCGCCGATTTTTATGCAACTTTCAGCGATGTTATTCTTGATCCCACGGTCGTAAATCCTCGACAAACAATCCATAAATCTTTTGCTACGTACAAAATTCTTTCACAATGAAGAGACACGCGCGGACGATGAAAAAATGAGAAAATGAGAAAATGAGAAAATGAAAAATGAAAGAAATTCCTTGATTTCGTAATAAAAATATAAAGTCAATTTCTTACGTACCTATCATCCTAGAGAAAAATACTGCAGAAACTTCTTCAAGATTATTCTCTTTCTTGGCTTTCTACTGAACAAACAATAGCGTCACTTGCCAATTTGCCCTGGTAATACAAGCATTGGTAGAAGCTCCAGAATTGTTTCCTTAGGGAGAGTAACATCGGTCCAATTGCCGTAATTATTGAAAGCCACTGTTTTCGGGTTTGAAAAACTGCCGGCAGCGTTCCGTGGAACGTCCAATTTGCGTCCCTGCTGCGGCACACGCGGCGTTTAAACCGCGCAACGAGCCGCAGAGGGGTCACCCGAGGGAAAAACGAGATCTACGTTCGGATGAAATTTCCTCGGACGACAATGTTGTCGAAAGGGGCCGCCCCCAGAAGAATGCACGCGCCGCGAGCACCAAGCCGAAGTTTAAACAACTGAATAAACTGACCGTGAGCACTCGGAAGATTTTTTTCCTAAAGAGAGAGAGAGAGAGAGAGAGAGAAACAGCGGCGAGCGCTTTTCGCGGAAAAGTCCGAGGAGCCTCGACCAAGTCGTTCCGCGAGAATCAAGGAGAATGGTCCGCGCGGAAAAATGATTTTGTCGGAGCGTACAACAATCGCTGAACCGGTTTTTCATCGGAAATTCAACGGAGACAAATCCTCGACAAATTCTCGAACCGCCCGACAAAGAACGCTGCGCGTAAAAGATCAAAATTGCCAATAAGGGCGCGGCACGGGTTTCGGAAGAAATTTTTGCAGCTCGGAAAATTATTAGCCCGGCCCGGCGTATTGTTCGCGATGGGAATTGCAATTTTATGTACCGCGACAGAGTGAAAACGAACAATTCCGCGCGGCAGTTTGGGGAAAATTTCGGGGCGTAGCAGGGCCAAAAATTCCGCGCTGAATTATTCAGAAGGGTATCATGGGGCTATGAGAAAAATGCCAGTCAAGTGTTTCTTTTTTGCCGGCCCAGCCGCAGATTAAAAAACAGGACGAAGACCAGCTGGGCGGGGAAATTTTCGAGGACTCGGGGGCTGGTACTGTCCAGTCATAACCGGAGCTGGAACAGTCGAGGGGAATATTGGAATCTGTGCGAACCCGAGCAGCCTGCAGGAGACATGCATGCATATTCCATTTACTTCGCTGCTCTTATTAACGCGCCTCCCTTTACCCCGTGCTTCGCGTCCCTCTGTTACACCCCCGCTCCGCCGCTTTCGATTTGTTTCCATTTTTCTCTTCAATTATGAACATCGCAACGCCTCGTAATATTCAAGCTTTCGGAACGACTGCCAGCGGTGCGTCCGTGGCCACCTACTGATCTTTGGTCCGCTTCTGTGGTCAGTATTGGTCATCCTAATGGGTCGGTAATGGTCATTTTTACAAACTTTGCTCTTCTTTCAACAATGAAACACTATTTCC
This sequence comes from Augochlora pura, assembly GCF_028453695.1. Taxonomy (NCBI): domain Eukaryota; kingdom Metazoa; phylum Arthropoda; class Insecta; order Hymenoptera; family Halictidae; genus Augochlora; species Augochlora pura. Next base: position 28,357,168 of record NC_135775.1, on the reverse strand, counting down.
ATTTTATTTTCCAAACATTCGCGTTTCGCTTTCAACATGTACATTGCGATACTAACGTCGACTTAATGAACCACAAGTAATTACTATAAAATAGTTGAACAAAAGAAATAAATTATTGTACGTACGAGAGCTTTCGAATAACCGTGAAAAAAGAATCGAGCACCTGTCGCAGCTAAAACATAGTATCACGGTTGACCGTTCCAAATTCGAACGGCACTGATAAGGAACGCTGTGTCGACTCCACTCGCGTCTGTCGATGGCCAGCGGACCGAGAAGATAATGCTCGGATACGATGCGTTAGAAAGTTGTTGCAACGGGGAACTCGTTGAAAAACAGTGGAGAATGCAATATGACGAGCCGTGCTCCGCTGAGACCGAGAATTTCGCGCGTCCGCGAGGAACACGCCGATTACATATTCCGATTGCTTTCGTCTGCGGCGCGACACCGCGATAATTATTTCTCACCGCGCGACGACTCGTTAATAGTCGTTAATAGGCTCGCCATGCCTATGCAGATCGACGACCGGTCTTGTTTTTCGCCGTGCGTCCGCTTTCTAAATCGCTTCCGATGCCGGGCGCGCGGGAAACGGTCACGCGAGACCCCGTCGAAAGTGGAAAGCGGAGGAGGATCGCGGGCTATGCCGGCCGCGGCCGGCTGCTGGAAAGTTCGGAAAAAAGAGCGGAACCGTTTCGATTCGCCGTCGATAATTAACGCGAACGTTAATCGACCTTAATAGACTTGGAAGACGCCACGTGGTACCATTTGGGGAATAGTGCTGTGGTCGGCTACGCCGGACGACACCGTGAAATTACGCGAGTTTTCTCCTTGACCGCGCGGTGAGCTCCCCGAACAGTTAATTAAATGGAGCCCGTGCGCGGCTCGGTTATTAGCGACGATGCTGCGCGGGCCCATGTCCGGGAGTCGTGTTAATTAGATCAGGCTTGAACGGAGATTATATGTAGTCGCGCGCGAGCCACCGCGGCTGCCCACCGCTCGCGATATAAATCCTCGTTCTTGAAGTTTTGATAGATGACACCAGAGATTAGACGCCGACGTCTTGATAAATGATTTTGGTCGGCGTCCAAGGGATTTGAAGGGAGATCGACGCGTCTTTTCCAGGCAGAACGGGTTATGCCCGGGCGGATACCCGCTCGGATCGAGTGATCTTGAATATAAATACCGTGTTGTCTCTCGAACGTTCTACGAAATGGCGACGATTGCGCAAGAAGGGTCCAGATCGAAAATGTGGAAAACCTAGGGACCCGCGTCACCGCTCGGAATAATGCAAATTTAATGTTGATATTGTGCCGCGAAGTTAGGCAATCGTGGGAGGCCTGGATCAAGAGCAAAAGTGCTTGTAAAGAGCATCGGACTCGAAGAATTACCATTTTGCGCAACGCCGTTGCTCGCTCCAGCCACATCGCCTAAACCTCGAAACGCGCGTGCATTTTGCATTTTGTATGCTCATTTCACGGGCGTATTCAAATCGAGGCAATGAATTTCGGAACGAACAAGAATTTCAAACGAACGACCGTAGGAGAAACTTCTTCGTTCCAGTTTTTAAGGCGGAGGCGTCCGCGTGTGGTTTTACGGCGAGCAATTAACCAAGCAATCATCTTTTACAAGCGACGAGAATGCTTAATTATGCTAACGTTTATAGTATCAATTACAGTGAAAATATGCTAGCATGGACGAGGTATAGGAGTGGACCTTCTTAACAAAAATCGAGTATTCCGTATACCTCGTTTTTACTGCGACACGTTCCGCGATTCGAGAAACAATAGAATTCATGCGACATGGGTATTCGAACGATGACAATGAGCGTACATCCGTGTTAATATTGGTAATAACAATTATACTGAAAAGATTGCGGCGCACGCCCCTCCGGTAAATAAAAAAAAGGAAGAACACTTATCGACACGTTCAGATAAAGCCTCTCTGAAAAAGCATCGATTATTCACACCGACAACATGGCTGCACGTCGTTCAACTGTTATCAGGGGCTCAGGCGAGCCTCGTGGAAACAAAAGTCAAGCTGATAAAATCGACGGCTACCGATGCAATCGGACACGCGGTTTATGTAACCACGGGTCGAACGATAATGGACCGTCTGACGTATATATTTATAAGAAACCGTTTACGTCCCCAATTTCAACAGATGAAAATATTCATAGAAATCGCCCTTCTCTAATCAAAAAATAGTCTAAATTAGTCTAGTCTAAATTGATCTAAATCAAACTTCTAAAACAAACCTAAAATCGATGTCCCAGATTCCGAAACACTTTTGGGGTAGAAATAAAATTAAAAATCCGATAAAATTCTTTCGCGGATCTACCTAAATTGAATTTTAGGGTATTTTTAACATTTTGGAATTTTTTTGCTACATGGGAATTTGGAAATAATACATTTCCAGTCCGAGGCGAACGCGTTATCGAGCGAAACCTGGGATTCTGCAGCTCGCTGCTTCAAAATCCGTACCTCAGATGGTGTTTCCGTCGTGTCGACGGTAAACGGCGCGTGGATCCGCTCTAGGGAAGCGACGACAGTCAGCGACAGAAAGGGAAATGACTTTTTGACAACAGAGGAACGGGTAACCGATTTCGTTGGTGTGCCGTTATCGCGCTGGCCGATACGGTTTCTAGAATTCGAGCGGTCCCGGCAAACGCGGTCCACGCGAGTTCGCAAACGATGCCCGATGAAAGGGAATGCTCTGATGTCCAATCGATCGTTGTGAATCGTAATAATGAACGGCCGCAGCGAGTGCTTGTTTAGAACGTTACACACGAAGGAGCAGCGTCGAATGGCCTTATATCTTATTACATGACGATTGTTGTTACGACTGTACTTATTAAGGAGCGTTTAGAAGACTAGAGCGACCGAATGCGGCTTTCAATGGTATTATAATATATATAGTACGCTAACGTCTGCTCCAAAAGTTAACATGAACTGTTGAAGGAGTTTATATTTATGCGAGCTTTGTGAACTTATCTGGAGTAATTGAAGCAATCAGGATGGGGTCGGAACAAAGCTCTCAAGGCGGTGCACAAAACACTGGCTCCGGTAGGACCAGAGGTGCTCCATTGAGACGCGGTAAAAGCGTACCGAGTCGTGAGAGGGTGCCAGAGGACACTCCCCCCAGGTGTATCAGCCCTGGTGCCAGCATTTGCTCAGATTCTGACCTACCGTATATATCTTACACGGTGAACAGGCCCATCGGGGACTCACCAAAGATGACTAACAAACAATCGCAACTGTACAGAGGCAAGAGTTTAGGTGCACAGGATATATCTAGACGTAAGAATAGCTTAGGATCTAGCAGTTACAGGTAACAGTAATCTCCCTATGCGTTCAACTCGTTTATTGGATACAAGCAGCTAGAATAAAATTCTTTATTTCAGGAAATCTACCTCTGATAAAATTCACAACATAGTAGTAGTGAAACCAGCTGTTGCAGACCCTACAGCCGACAAGGATCCTGATTTGGTCAAGTTACAAAGTATCCCCATGTTCCTACCCATCATGCGTGGTACCCTGAATTTGCCACCCGGTGTCAGAGACCCGGAAGTCCTGGAGAGATTGGATCCCATTGGTCTGTTCAATCTGTGCGCACGCTACCAACATCACCTTAATAACTATGCTCAAATGATCGCTGGGGAGCAAGCTACTCTGTGCATCAATATAGAACCTGAAGTTACCAAGATGTTCAATCTGGCTACAGAGAGGCAAAAGAAGTTTACCAAGTTTGCTGAACAACTGACCAAAGTACACGAGCTTAGCAAGCAATTAACCAAGTGTCATTCTCTCCTGAATCAAACACTGGAGAGCATGGAGACGTTGAACAACCTTCTACCTATAGAAGAGAGACTGGAACCGTTTGTATGGACGACCGGATAAATTGTTAAAGGTATCAGAAAGGTAGCTCTAGAAGCTAAATTGTATCCAAAAGTACATTTGCACTGGTGCTAACAGAATTTGGATTTACCTGTTAGAGTATTCCTCTTTTATTGTTTGGTACAAGTCTATATTAACAACCCTTATCCCGAGACTTTTAGTACCTACACGCATCTTGCACAGAAAGCTCTTCTATGAAAACCTACTCTATATACAATAAATATATATGTCTATTTTCATGTTAATCCTATTATTGTATTGTAAAAAAAGGAAAAAAAGAATATGATGTTTAATTTCAAAAATACATACAATTTCCTATCATTAAAAAATTTGTACATTTTATTAAAAAAAAATATTTAACTTCAACAGTACAATAGAACGATCTGTGTAGCATCCTGGTCATCAAAGGCAAACAATCTATAAAACAAATGCAAGATCATGATTTACATACCCCCTAGTTGACTTCTAAAGACCGATGTGTTTTCAGCTTCCTGTATGCTTCTATGATATCGCTCTGATCTTTCTCCAGCTGTCTTCTTTCTCCAATTGGTAGATTCCTAAGTTTGCCTGTTCTGTCTATTGTCTTCTTGGAAACTGATTTGTTTTTGTCACTGTTCTCCAACAAGGAATGCAGGAGAAGATCCTTCTTACCAGGCTGTAACGAAATAATAAATATTCTTTAATTTCTATGGGGATTAAAGCAAGATAAAGTTTTAAGAATATTAACCTTAGAACTGGTGGTTTGGTCAGCTGTCTTGGGTCTAATCCTTATTTGTGGCGGTTCATGAGCAACTTCTCCAAACTCCACTTGATCTTTAACATCGGTGAAATCCTCCACATTTTCCTGTACTTTCCTCTCCTTTTTCAACTTCAATTTTTCCCTCTTCTTTTGGCTTTTTGTCATCTTAACCTCTGGTACACCTTTCTTTTTCTTCTTTTTAATATTTTTATGCTTTGCCCTCAACATGTCAATCTTATCCAATTCCGTCATCTCGCATTTCGAAATTCCTTCGACGTATCCCGTTTCCGGGTTTCTATTTACTTGGACACTAAACTTTTTTTCAAAAGCGGTCTCGTTAATGAAATTATGCGTATCCCTGTTGACTCTGTATAAAAACTGATGCTGGCTTTCATTGGGTCTCTGTTTGAAAACGGGAACGATCTTCTCGGGCCTCGATTTCGGATGAGACTTCGGAACGTCATTGCCCACGACTATCAGTGAGTTCTTTTTTTTCTTTTTCCTGACGATTGTTTTCTTTATTTTACCCGTTTTCACAGCTTCTTTCAGTTTCACCACTCTCTCTAGACTTTTTGGCACCGATTGGTCGTCCACATCTTTCGGTGGCGCGTTTATCTTCGTTTCTAACCTACAACACGCCAAGTCGAAATCTATGTAAATAACTCGTTGAAAATGATTGAATTATTATTGAACTCACTCTGCGAGTCTCTTGGCCCGTTGTTTGAAAGGATCCTTCACACCCCGGTGTTTCTTTCCAGGAATTTTCCGACCCATTTTCCGTGGATAAACAACCGTGCGCGACTCTCACGTGGCCCACAATGCCGCAGCTGACGAGAGTAAAACAGGCGGTTAAAATGGCGCGCTGTAAACTCGAATCAAAATCAATCGTTACGACTATACAGAATTTAATATCTATAGATTTGACTGTTGCATGATCTCCGAATTAATCATTTCATATTACAATGTATCGTGCATCTGTTTATTCAAGGATAAATGTTTTAATTTTTCCCGCAGTTTCCTTAGCATTCAAATGAGCGCGAAAATTGAACCGACTGGTTCAAATTTAAAACGAGCGTCTCTCATCAATGAGACTCATCAGACCGAATGTAGAATCTATTTAAATAAATAGACTGGAAGCGATACGCATCAGTTTTAACTGTTTGAAAGATAAGAATGTTCTGTTAAAAGTAATTCTATTAATGATAATATTATAACATAGATACATGCGACAGTTAAACGCGTTGTAAGTGGAGACATCTAGAAATGTCCGATCTGTCGATGCAAGGTATAATTGTAGTGGCCAAGGAGGTTAGAGGACAATCTAACGTTTTACAAATTATTCCTAGTTTGTATAAAAAGTCTAGGTCACAAGCGTTAACACAAACCATCGGCTCCACTTTCATAATCACTTGTGAATAATTTTTTGTTCTCCCAAATAGGTGCATCCACAAAGTGCAACGGAAGTAGCGATGAATTCAGTTCGGTTAATTACTAAAAGTCGATCGTGCAAGTGTCGACAAATTTACTCCACGTGCAGAAAGTGCATCGACAGCGTTCGAGACACGTCCGACGAGAAGACAGCAGAGAAATCAGAAGTCGACGATTCCTCTTCGACGGACGACTTGGTCGAGCCCACGAATTGTTGCATGTCTGGTTGTCCGAATTGCGTGTGGATACAATACGCGGAGAAATTGAGCGCGAAAATTGAAAAGAGCGACGTGAATTTGCAGAAACTGATCATGGAGAAAGTCGAGGATCCAAATATGAGGGCGTACCTAACGATGGAACTGAGATGTAGAAATCTTTTCAAAGATTGAGTCACTTTGTTGCGCAAACTGTATATATGTACCATACGATAGATGTAATTCAGTTTTGTACAGTCCCAAATTAAAAATCGCCTCGGCACAATGTTTTCATTTCAGCTACCTTGTCGCGCCCGCATTTCTTGAAACCGTTCCAACCGCTATGCAATTCGAACGTATCGCACCGGAAACGACGCCATGTTTCTCCCGTGCATACAGCACGAACTTTTTGATTGATAGCACCGCTCTGCTCGTGACGTTTTCGGTGCATTATTTTAACGAGATTACCGAGAACTCCTTAAAAATCTTATAGCCGATGCAGACGATTAAAATAGATCTTACAGCCCGTTTTCTTTGTAATTGAATCAGACGTATCTTTAGTAACCAAAGAATCGATTGTAAAGTCTATCGTCGAGCTCTGGCTCGAATTTGATTTTCTATCAACCAACCGAAAAATTATTTTTTCGATTTAGTCGATCCACATTTTCTCCCTAGAAACTGGGGGCTCCGACGAATCTGGGGAAACTGCGGTTTACGGGCGAGGCTGCGTCATCTAGCGGTGGCCCGAGCTACTTCGCGCCATTTCCATACCGTTTTACCTCGTTAATTAAAATAAAAATGATGTATGCAAATGGAATACCTGCTCGAGGATATGTAACAGTAGATTCGTTCTTTTCAGAGGAGTCCCCGCAATTTCTCGCGATTCGCTTCGATTCTGGGACGCGGCGGCGGCCGGTTTCAGTTCAATTAAGAACCAAGAGATCCTCGCTGATTTCAGTTATACAACCGGATGGAATTATAAAGTGGAATACGAAGCCACGCCGGCAGAACCGAAACGCGCATCAAACAATAATAAACTATCGCGGAGGAACCTCGATTTCACCGGTGAATTCTTCCACGTTTTCAGAGTGGATCGAGGCCTCCTCGATGACCCGAAAATCAAAGCGTTGAACCGACATTTGTTAGAATTACTGTTGAAGCTTCACCGCGGTGCAGATTCTCGAGAATAGGCGAGGACAATCAAGCCGAAACGATCTCTTATCAACGTCCGCGACCCCGTAAGCCAGGCCTCTCGCAATAATCGGACGTCTGCGCGCATTTTTACGCACAGTTCATGCCTGCTTATTTACATTTCCATGCATATGTATAAAGGCACTCGTGCCTCTTACGCCAGTCGGGAGAATGTGTGACACGTACCAACGTGTTGGCGATCGAGGAGGCGTTCGTTCCGCTCGTTTCTCTATTTATGCTGTCGGTGACACATAAATCGCCGGAAAAATCAGCGGACAAAGAGAGAGAGAAAGAGGGAGAGGGAGAAAGAAGGGAGAGAGAAACGAGGAGACGGTAGAAGAGAAAGGGAACGACGAGCGGAGACCGCGCGCGCACGAAAATCAATTTGACGGATCGTTGTCGTCTGTTCGACGATTTCCAAGTAACCTCTAAATCCTCCATCTTCGGTGCATGGAACGATCTAAAAATAATGTTGTAAAACAAACGCTCGGGATCGGTATAGACCGCGTACTATTGCGTCGAGAACTCTCTCTCCCTCTCTCTCTCTCTCTCTCTCTCTCTCTTTCTCTTTCTTTCTCTCTCTCCCTCAATGACATCAGCGATAACCGCCGTATGGTTGTACTATCGAATCCACTCGTCGAAGACCTCGGCCCGCGGAGAAAAATCCAGCAGGCGGAGAAGTGTGTCAGCGGAAAAAATGCCGCGTCGAAAAACCGTCAACTTCGTGGCGCTGGTCCCACATAATCTTATCTCTGTCCCTGCCCACATGTCAAGCTCGCGACTGCACTCCCACACGCGCGACACGAACGAATGTCTGCTGCTCGGCGCGCACACACACGTGCATAATGGATCCCTGACCCCCCCCCCCCCCCCCCCCCCCCCCCCCCCCCCC